>NW_010196306.1:6942-7143 GCF_000695765.1 Mesitornis unicolor
CCACCCCCCCAAGCCCCAGCCACTGACATGCAGCCCTGGAGCAGAGCAGAACTTGTTCCCAGCACGAGACACAAAGAAACAGCACCTGGGCTACCTGCAGGGAGCCGTCACCATTGACATCCCATGCCCTCAGCAGCACAGGGCTGTGCGGTCATAGCCCAGCTCCCTCCAGATGGCCCTACCAACCCCTGCAGCAGATGC
>NW_010196307.1:0-19807 GCF_000695765.1 Mesitornis unicolor
TTCCAGCTCCTAAGATTCTGTGATTCTGTGTCTGGCTCGTCCTGGAAATGGTGGCTGAGGGGTATCTGCATGTAAATATGGCTCAGTCTGGTAAAGCAAATGTTTAGTGTGCCTCAGCTGCCGGTCTGGAACTTGGTTTTTGCCTCTGACCTGCTTCACTGCAGTAGTGCCCCTGCAGCTCTTCAGAGGTGCCTACAGCTCCGCTTCAGGCTGCAGAGTCAAGTCCTGGCCCTATTGACACCTTCAGTGAGAATTCTTTTCATGACTAAAATTCAGGGACAGGGTACTCTTGGCTGTAATGCCTACCTTCAAAGTAAGCTGCCTTAAAAAACAGGCAGCCCGTTCTGCACTCCTTGCTTGTCTGTGCCCCCCACAGCCACACCCACACCACCTGGCAGCCTGCCTGCCGTTGAAAGCAATGCAGTGGGCATCATTAATGCAAAATCGGTTTTTATTTAGTTGCGCCATTTACATTCTCACATGCCAGCCTACCACACATCTCCAGTAATCTCACAATCTAGATGCAGTCTCATCTCAGGACAGTTAATTTGGGGCGGTAACATGTACAAAGGAAAATGGAATAAATTTATGTTCATCGTAGCAGTTCAGCACTTCTTGTCTCAAACAAAGTTGGGAATTGGTGATAAAGCCAGTTTATTATGCTTGGTTGTACAACTGTGTAACCTTATCTAACAGCTCTTGATAAAAGTACGTACTTATTTGGCAGGCTAGGTCTCACACTTATTTCTGGTTTACTGATTAGAACTGCAGTTATTCCAAAACACAGCTCTCTGAGCCCGCCATGAGCCAGCAAAGTGTGAGGAACCCTCTCACAGTACCAATGTGGACAGTTGAACTTGCTGTCCAGAAAAAGAGATCACTCCATGGCACAATCCCCAAAGCAGTGAAGCTGTGTCCGACTGCTGCATTTTCATTCCTGGACAAACCAGCCTTGTACAGTTGTCTCAATGTTAATTTATCCTCACTTGTTTCATGAGCATGGCCTCTTGCTGAATTTCTTTGGCACTAATTCATGTGCTGGGAGGCTTTTGACCTCTGCTAAGCTTGAGGGAAGGGGTAAAAAGTAATTTTGACTTTAGCTGCATCATTTCCAGAGGCAGAAAGGGGTGGCCTGGGCTGTTCGCTCAGCTCTTTCATTTTGGTTGGCAGTTTCTGTCACTGAAATAACATCTAAGGCAGAGGTCTTTGCTCATACTAATTTTAGCTCAGCTGAAAATCCAGGTATTTAGTCCATCTATGGTCCTGCGTTAGTTAAAGTAGGCAGATAGATGGTTCCAAAGGGTAAATCATCCCCTCATAAATTAGGTGTCTGAAGTGGGCTGGGAGAATCATCCTTGGGTGGAGCCCTGTTCCTTCCACTAATTCTAACAGGAGCATAGACAGCCCCTTTAGGCTAGGTACATACATGGATGAAGTTAGGTAAAATGAATTTTGCCCTGACTGACTTAATATTTTTATAGCAACTCTGTCATCCTTGCTGAAAATCAAAAGAGAAAACTCAGTGTCCTATGGATGAAATGCCATACAGAAGAAAAAAAAAATCCTAATTAACTCAAATGGAATGAATACATCCTACAGGCTGGACTGGAGTCATATTTCTCCCAGTAGCCTTGATGTGTGTCTTTTAACTAGTGCCTCCTTTTCTCTTTCTTTCTTGTTAGATCTCGGAAATCTGGAAGATGCTGTGAAGACACTGGACAGATGTCATGACAACAGCCTCCAAAGGAAGTATGTTGGTTTGGCTGCCTGCAAGGATATTCTGCCAGAGGAATTATTCCTGTCCTTAGTGGGATAAAAATAATCTTGTTCATTTACATGTCTTCAAACCTGTTAGGAAGGAAAGACTTTTGGTATCATCATGCAGTTGTCTTTAGTACTTAGGAACACTGGATACTTTTATGGCAGAGCTGTGGCTAACCCAGTACCACCTCAGAAGCTCTTAACCCTCGTGCAGGTTGTGGGTGAGGACAGAGTTGACCACCCATAGTGAACTCCAGCCTGCTCAAAACCCACGGACTCATGTACTGGCATCTGTTGAGTGGCACAAGCCTAAATTCACCACTGGCTAATTCACCTTTCTTCTTTGATACATAGGAAGCAGTCCAAAATTTAGAAGGTAACACATCTGGATTATAGCACTGTCTTTTTGATGTAGGAAACAGCAGTCTTTCACTGCAACCGGTGTCCCACCACAGCTTCTACACAGCCCTTTTGGTCCAGCCAGGTCTGGTGATGGGAAACTCTTTGTTGTTCCAGCAAACACTGATGCTATTAAGCACCTAGATCAGGATTTACTGAGTGCTGTGGAGTCGAGTGGCTTTCTGTATCCTGTAGCACCATGTTCTGCAGCCTGTCCGATCTGGTTGGGATTGAAAAACTGAAGTAAAATGCAACACTGCTCATCCATTTTTCCTTCTATCCCTGTCTCAAGCTGATTCCACCCATGGGATCTCCTTGCTCTGCCCTGGCACTGTGCTTCAAAAGAGGAGAATCTTACACTTCCAGTCGCTCCCACAACTAAAGCAGAGCAGCCTGACAGGTAAGTCCAGCTCAGGGACAGGGAGACCAAACCTAAGCCTGGCTAGGCAGTAGAGAGGAAGGTGGATATAAGCACCAAAAGATCCTCGGTGGCAGTTCTGCACGTTTGGTGTCACGCTACTACATCTCACTGTTACCAAGGTGCAGTACAGCCATACAGTCCCTGATGTGACCATGGTGGGATTTGCTCCAAAAAAGAGAGTAGTACTGGTTCTATGAAACTTGAACACTGCTTAAGTGACTTGTGTGTGGCAAATGAAAGATTGATATCCAAGCAATTTCTGTCTAATGTCATCATATGGCATCACTTATTTGTGCACATTGTGTTGTGCCCTTTGCACAAGTAAGGATGACTTCAAGGAATAGGGATGGTGAAGATTCAGGCTTCATATATACTAGAAGTTAGTTGGTGCTTGATACCAATCATCTTCAGAGGTGCAGAGGAGCCAAAGTATTTGTTTCTAAGTGTGATCTCTTAGATCAAAGGAATGCCCTTCATAATCCTCTTGAATATTTATCACTTTGACCTAGGTGACAATGTCTCTGGCAGGCTGCAAGAGGACTGAGGAATTCAAGGACAACTTTTTCATGAGGGTCAGTTTGGATGCCTTTGTTTCTGGATATCATATTGATTTGCAGAGGTAGACACCGTGGTTGGAATTAGTGGTGAAAAAACTGCACTGCATATCTGTTACCAAGCAGGAACAAGAAACGTAACTTTACTGGTATAGTATCCAGATCCTTCGGTTTGAAAAGAAAACTTTCATGTGTGAATTTGAACCAGAAACATCGGTCACCACAAGATGACAGTGTAGTTCAACTGAAACTTCACCTAAACAGGTCGGTAAAAACAGTAACAGTAAATAGGTTAATAAATTGAAAACAATACTATCTGTACAGATCTTAAATCTCTATGACAATAACAGAAAATATGAGCAAACAGCAATGCTTATGAGGAAGGCTGTTGCATCCTGCTAAGAAACTAATGAGGGTAATACAAAAGGATTTCTATTTCTTTAAGATTAAAATGGATAGAATAAAATCTAACAGCTTTCATTAACTCATGAAATTGCTTGTTAAAATATAGTGGAAATTATCAAAAAGTTATAAAAACTCTTTGTATAACAAAGCTTATACACTGTGTATAAAATACATTTGGTACTGTTGTTTTCTAAAGCCAGTCCTGAATGGGAATGGAAGAGCCGCCTTATCACAGCTACATACTCTTTCTATGCAATGAGACCGCTTTTTTCATAAAAAATAGCACAAAATATGATGTCACATGTAGCATACAGAAATCAATACCCGAGTTTAATAACAGAAAACAATTATTTGAACTCATGCTAAAGAAAGTCTCCAAGAATTTTTTTCAATACTAAATTAGAATTTTTCATAGTCAGCCATCCTTTCTATTTATGATGGTGTGAATAGGTTCATACTGATGATCACATAATGTCTCTTCTAAAATGCTCATGAGCAGTGCAAATACAGGTGAGTTACATCATATTTTTTTAGTTACCGTTCCTTAGCATTGGGCAGAGAGACCGGACAGCAGTCTTCACACCTCTGCCAAATGCTCGGAGGGTGGCACTAGTACTTGGTAGAACATGGCTGAAGCATGACCACCATCACAAACATAGCAGGAGCAAGAGCTCCTCACTCATTTCCTCAGCTGCCTGTAACCTTTACCTTAGGATAGCTGGGGGGAGTCCTGGGTCCTTCCCCACAAGGAACCCCACTAAAATCTTTCTTTGTTGTTCCATCTAGCTAGGGGAATGGGGGCAGTATCCTTCTGTACAGCAGAGGTAGCTACAAACCACCTGTTACACAGTGTAACAGCATAATTCAGAGTTTTAAAACTTCCTTAGCTTTTTTAACTTTTATGCTTATACTAAGATACATTACAGGCTTGAGTGCATTTTGGTGCATTTTTGCACCAAAGCAGTAGGTCTCCGAGGGGATTTCACAGGCCAGTCTCAAGCGTGCAGAGGTGGTTGTGTGGCAATTTGGGCTGAGCACCAGAAGAGGTGCATAGGAGAAAGCCACAAGTTCCTTTACAAGGTGACAGCCATTGTCTTCTCAGTTGTTTAACAACTAAATACTCTTGTCTTGTACTATTTTGATAAAAAACAACCTATATTGATCTTGTTTTCTTTGATACTGTTGTCTTAAGCATTTGTTGCATTATTCATGCACAAATGCATACATACACAAGCCTAGAACAAAATTTTCACTGCAGATGCACAAAAAGCATTTGAGCTACCAGTCTGCGTCACATTCCAGGTGGAAAGGCCCAGCTAACCACATTCCCCTTACTCTGCTGCAGAAAATATTTTAGTTAGTCACTAGGAAAATTTTTGTACCTATACAGACTGCAAAACACTGAACTTAATTTTCCTACAGATGGTTCTGGAGTTTTTGAGAAAAGACCAGTCAAATGTTTCTCTCAAATGGCATAGTGCAGAGGTTCTTATAGGGGAAAGACAGATAGGCTGGATGATCTTTTGAGGTTCCTCCCAGCCAAACTTTTGTGATGCTGTGATTTTATAAGAGGCCTCTAAGTATGAAGACGTAACTGCATCTCTAATCTCTCTGGCTGTCATGTTCTCAGACAAACCCATTTGACCAATTTTATGCTTGGAAAAAAAGGTCAAATATTCACAAATTCTGCCTTCAAATTTTGTCTGCTTTTCCTGTTATGATGGTTGGCCAAATATATGCCAATGGGTAATGTAGGTCTCTCATTTGCATTTTCAGAATTATTTTAAAGCACATTAAACCCCAAAAGATTTTTTACTGAACAAAAGAAAAGCAAATGTCACCCAGTCATATGTGTATATATACATGTATCTCTCTGGGCAGGTGCGTACACATGGATGGTACACACTTAGCAGTACCATTACTAGCATGTTTTCTTCCCTTTGTTTTACTAAAAAAGTATCAAAAGCTTGTCAGATTCATAGCTAGACACAGCCTATATCTAAGCCCAGACATTATAACTGAAATTTGCTAACTTGGAAGCTGAATGTCTAAACGTAACTTACGGTGTCAATTCTTTTATACTTCCACATGTTCTGGTATGAATGGTACATGGGTGTACTCTTTGGAAAAATAATATAATTTCAACTGGTTGGAAAAAAACCTCAAACCTTTTCTACAGAAATGTTGAAGTAAAAGTCCCTGCCAAAAGCTCAGGAAAGGAAGCAATTTTAAATTTAAAGTTAGGTTCAAACTGTTGGCTCTCTCAATTTTCTCATTTTTATATCGAATTACAGACTTGCCTAGGTGCATCTCTGCCATCACATTCACTCCACGTTCATGCACTCAGCTACGCTTCAAGTGTGTATGTGAATGATTTTGTCTTTAGTAAAACTACGTGAATGGTTTTACTTCTCACCAGCCATTCATTAGAGCAAGACTTGATATTGTTCTCCTCCCAGAATACTTCTGGGTAGCTTGAGAAATGCATGCGCATGCCTTATAGGGCCTTCTGTCTCCAGAGGTAAGCAAGTAATTCAGTTTTACAAGACCCATACAGGTTTGGCACCTGTTGGTGTTAAAAGTGCTGGTACAGCAGGTACAGTGTACAACACATTTTCAAATTTTTCATGCATGTTTCAATTAGAAGTATCCGCATATGTGAATAAATACAAAGCTATGCACAAAATGTGCATTAGGTAAATATAAGTTGTCTGATTTTCTTTCAGAAATATGTATTTACTTCTCACAAATATTTATTGTTCATACATTTCAAGTTTTACTTTAGATCTGACATTCAGGTGAAAAAACCCATATGTCTGCAGTAATGTGGAAGGTCAGAAAAGAAACATTGGAGGAAACTGCAGCACTCACCTGTAAAGCAGTAAAATAAGCCTAGTATATTCTTTTTTATTTACTTACTTTATCTTACATCACACTTCAGGCATCCTAAAGAATTTACATTTGTCTTGTTCTGGGACTGCTGCAAATGAATGCTTTCCATGGTCACTTTGTCTCTTCTCTAGGAATAAAAATACAAGCTCACTTTGAAGTAGAAAACCCATCACTTGCGTAGCATTTTTTACCCTGTATGGAATTGTGGAGTTTGCCTTTAATATTCAGATGTGAGGCAGAAACTATGAGAAAAAGGCTTTGCAATGGAACAGAGTGGATAAATGCAAGTTCTGTATTTATTGAAGATAAAGGCTGCTTCCCTAGGTAAAATAAGTTTGCCTTCCTTCATCAAAATGATTGTTGCATTTTATTATCTTCACCAGCTGAGAAGCTTCCGTAAGTACAAATGCTTTGCTAACAAAGGTCAGCTCAACTCTGCTGTTACAAATGTTATCTTCTGTTTAGTTTGGAATATATTTTCCCTGTATCAGGCATTTTCAGCTTTGCATTTACTGGAACTGAGGCATACTGGCTCCATCAGGGAATTCCCCTAACACCCATGCACAATTTCCCTCTTACACTATATCACTTTAATAAAAATAGAGCACAAAACAGTGCCTGGCCTTAGCCGTTTGTGAGGACACAGAAAAGAAGTGAAACTTTCTGAACTTCTGATCACAGCATGGAGGTGACAGTCTGGTGGTCACCAGACCTCGATTAGACTAGCACGGGCCGCACAGATTTGGATTATTATGTTAGTTAGTACTTGTTAGCTAGTTGTGGTAAATTAGAAAAGATTTTCAGTTGTTCTTGAACATACATTAGGGAGAGGTGTAGCCTAAAAAGTGATGCCTTATAAGAGAAAAATGCCTGATGGAATGTTGCACTGTAAAAAGGTCACAAGACTGTGACAAGTCCAAGCCTATTTATTCTGTCTTACTGTATTTTAACAGCAGAATAAAATGTGGTAGCCCTCAAAGCGACAATATTGGTAATTGACTTTTTCTGTTGAGTCTGTCAATCATTTTACAAGTTTATTATTGACTTCAGTCAAAACAGACCACCAACCTTTCTCAAGGTACCTTTCCCATGGCTGAAGCCTTTTTTATGTGGGAGTGTTTTCCTGCCTTGGCTTCATTACTGCCTCAGAAGACACAATATATAGTCACCAATAAACAGGCAGTTTATTGCATACCTCTTTCCCCATAAGCCCACACAAAAGAGGAAATAGTCTTCCTCATCTGTTGCTGTCACAACCCTTACATTTTACGTTTGATCTTGGAATGTTCAATCTTTATCTCTTCTTTTGATTGTTTATAAAAATCTCAAAGCCATTTGCTAGCTCTAAGAAGTCTGGACATTGCTGTTTAGTGAATACTTTTTCTTAGCTATTAACTGTTCTACAGAACTTCTGCCCATATTAGAAACACCATACTTTCAATCACTCTCATGATAGTCTTTCAACCAAATAAGCACAGAATGTGATGTGTTTACAGGCTAATTAAGAACAAGTGCCATCTCCAGAAATGCAGTTTCTGTCAAAAATATTTAGTAATATGATCTCCACTACCAGTTAAAAACATTTCCAACTTAGTCAACGTCAAATTGACTTTTCCATAATCATCAAAATTGGTACATACCAGTAATTGCATGGCTTGACAGGCAGAAACTGTCTGAGAGTTTTATGTCAAATAAATAACAAAGTACATAATTAATACAGGCACAGACAGAGGTATGTATTCACCTACACACAAAAAAATAAATATACATATATTAAGGGCTTACTTTGACCCTGTGCTTCAGTGTTTCTCCTTTGAACTGAACTGCAAGCACAGGTGGAAGCCAGAATAACTTGAAAAAAGATGTCATGCCAATTTTAAGGTCTTATAAGCTTCCTGTAGAAGAAGTAACAAATGTTGAGCACACCTAAATATCTCTGGAGCTCAGGTGAATCTGCAACTGGATCAGCCCTTTTTTATTACTGGTATATGTTTTCATTTACTGCAGTTTGATGATTGTTATATGCGTAGCCAGTCCAGAATCGGGGAGAGCAAAAGTCATCACTATGTAATTTCTGTTTTTACATAATAGTCTGCATCTCTGTTGTCTCTGCGAAAATTTGCAAAAGCTTACTTTATTTGTTGAACTTTAGTTCCAGCTGGAAGATATTTACAAAAGCTCACTCCAGAAAGTTTCACAGTAGCAGTTAGGGTTAATTACTGACTTCTCAAGAAACCTGACAAAATGTTAATGAATTTCAGATGGTCCTAAAAATGTAGTTCAAAAAGACATCCTGTTAACATCTGTTTCTTTGAAGTCCTGCTTTCATTTTCTTCCCTAACTCTTCTTTATAGGACAGGAATCTTTGTTCTGTGTATTGAAAACCTTTTTTTAGGTTTTCATTTCAAAATACTTGGAAATTTTCAGAGAGAGACTGATTGACTTTGATGAAAGATTTCTGTTCAAAGTTTACTGTCTTAAGCATTTTAGCTTTCCAAATAATTACAGTAATAATTCTGAAACGTGTAACACTCACACACCCCACTGATTCAGAAAGAATCATAGAATCATAGGGTGGTTTGGGTTGGAAGGGGCCTTAAAGCTCATCCAGTCCAACCCCCCTGCCATGGGCAGTGACACCTCCCACCAGAACAGGTTGCCCAAAGCCCTGTCCAACCTGGCCTTGAACCCCTCCAGGGAGGGGGCATCCACAGCTTCCCTGGGCAACCTGTGCCAGTGTCTCACCACCCTCACAGTGAATAATTTCTTCCTAATACCTAGTCTAAATCTACCCTCTTCCAGTTTAATACCATTACTCCTCATCTTATCACCGCTCTACTGATAAAGAGTCCCCTACATCCAGTGAGGTTTCACGAGAGCAGAGCAGAGGGGGAGAATCACCTCCCTCGCCCTGCTGGCCACACTTCTTTTGGTGCAGCCCAGGACATGGTTGGCTTTCTGGTCTGCAAGTGTGCATTGCATGGTCATGTGCACGACAAACAACTCCAAGTCCTTTTTCCCAGGTCTGCTCCAAGCCATTCTCCGCCCAGCCTGTATTTGTGCTTGGGATTGCCTCTACCCAGGTGCAGGACCTTGCACTTGGCCTTGTTGAACTTCATGAGGTTCTCTCAGGCCCACCTCTCAAGCCTGTCCAGGTCCCTCTGGATGGCATCCCTTCCCTCCAGCTTGTCGATTGCATCAAGAACCAGAAACAAAAACACTTGGCAAGGTTGCTGATGGCTGATGTTTGACATTCTTTTCACTCTACAAAGAACAATCAGATCACAGAATCACAGAATCACAGAACATTAGGGATTGGAAGGGACCTCAAAAGATCATCCAGTCCAATCCCCCTGCCGGAGCAGGAACACCTAGATGAGGTTACACAGGAAAGCGTCCAGGCGGGTTTTGAACATCTCCAGAGAAGGAGACTCCACAACCTCTCTGGGCAGCCTGTTCAGTGCTCTGTCACCCTCACTGAGAAGTTTCTTCTCAAATTTAAGTGGAACCTCCTCTGTTCCAGTTTGTGTCCATTACCCCTTGTCTTACCATTGTTTGTCACCGAGAAGAGCCTGGCTCCATCCTCGTGACACTCACCCTTTAAATACTTATAAACAGATGGTATTTTGAAAAGCACCAAGACATCAGGCTAAAAGACACCTTCTAGATCATCAGCTTGAGAAACTGCTGTCTCAGGCAGTCATATAAAGCTGCTTATGATTTTATTCAACTGTATGAATTAAATTAATAGCAAAATAATGAAGAATACAAGAAAAAAGCAACAAAAATTAAATCATTGGATACTTGTGAAAAATTGATCTTTTCTGCCTCTGATGATCAATTGCTTGGAAAAGGCTCTGCAATTTTCAATGTGATTTAACCTCTGATATACCCTTTTATACACTATGTGTCATTTTGTGTCACTATTAACATGAATGCAATAATACTTCCACTTTAGCCTGTTTCATGTGACTCTTTCCGTGTTACCTTATTTAAAGTGCTAAAATCATGAGACCAGCTCTCTCGTTCATGAAATTAACCTGTTTTATGTATGTGTGAGCCTCTCTGTTTCTGAGCAGGCATGTGAAAACACTGCTGTAGACACAGTAACCCAGCTTCTGCACACAGCTGAAGCCTTGACCCTTGTGATCTCCATGGGCATGATTTTCAGGCTGAGGAAGACCCAGGCTGGGCCTACGCCTGCTTCCAACCCTCAGTGATGAAGGCCATTAAAAACCTCACTCACATTTACTAACCATGCTTTGGTTGCCATCATCTCCAAAGACAGATGATCTGAACCTTAGCATTTTTTTCAGCCTGAAAGTGGGATGTCTCAGGGAGGCAAGTATCAGTAATGGTAGTAGTGAAAAATAAATATTCAATGAACACCTAAATCAAACCTGTCAGGGTAACTGGTCGCTAGACAGGACGGTGAATTTGGATGCTACCATCCTGTCCAGAAGAGTCCTGTGAAGCAGTATGCAGTGCTTCATATGATGGTCTATATCTGCTAGTCTAGGATAAGCAGCAAGCAGGAGAGTTTTTGCAACGTGGTGGTTCACAGGCATTTGATCAGATGCAGTGGCTTGCCCCATTTGCAAGCAGAAGGCTCTTCTGATGCCCTCCCTTGTCTCACACTTCTCACCTCTTTTCTCCCCCTCTTTCATCTATGGCTTTACATTTTTGCCTTCTCCCTGAGCCTGTGGCACACCAGACCTTCCTGGGAGATCATCTACTTCATTAAAACAGCACAAAACCACCCAGATTTTTTTCTGTATTAATTTTTTTTTAATTGTAATCAATTAGACTGGCTCACAGAGAGGGCAGAAGTGTGTCAAATCCAGAATCAGCTGTGCAGAAGGAGCACATGGTGGGGATTGGAAATCAAAGCAGGGAAAGATGTGGCAAAAACAGAATAGTAATTTACCACTTTAGGCAATTTCAAGCTGCTGAACGTTCACCATGTCTTGTGTCCTAAGATCAGAACCTAACTCTAAAGAATTGTTTGTAACTTGTGAAGTAATTATGTAAAGTAATTATTTGTTTGCCCAGTGAAGACCTTTGTGTACACATGGGCTGAAATATCTATGCTCTAGACAAGTCTGATTTATTACCTATATACTACTAGAGCTCTCTGAATTTTGAATTATAATAACATGAGCTCTTCTCTTCCAACCCAGTTCATTCAAACCAGAACTCTCACAACCCCTGTTTGTTTGGCATAATTTCTGCAGCATATGGATTCCAGTATCGAAGGCAATATCCTTCTACGAGGTCCCTTGAGAGAGAATAGTTTGCATTACATTTAGCACAGCATTAATGTTATTTGACATATTTCATAGAGACATATCCCAAGGCATTGTCATTAATCCTTGAAACGTGACAAATACATTAAAACCAAACCAGGCAATTAAAATGCTTAAAAAAATAAAGTGAGATGGCATTAGCAAACAGAAACAAATCCAAGAACTCTCCACGTCAGTTTCACAATTTAAAACGATAATGACAAGATGTTCTTTCTCCACTCAGTTGTCACTGGATCCTTGGCATTTGCAGCAGTCACAGAGCACAGACTGTCTTTAGGGCCATAATACATAATGAACTTGGACAATGAAGACACAAGACTATTTAAAGCTTGGTAAACTATTGAGTAACCTTAGCATCAATCCTATAAAACGCTGGAAGTCTACAGGGAAATATCACAGATATAATTATATTCTGGCTGACCTTAGTGTGAAGTAGAATACAGACAATATCATTTCATTCTGTCTCCAGACCAGGCAGGGTATCGTTAGCCCAGCAAGTGAAGCATTGCATTAATCATTCTTGTACTAGAATTATCATTTGGTGCAGGAGAAGAAATGCCTTGCCTTATGGCTAACCTTTTATGTCTTTCAAGCTACTCCTCTTTTACCCCCTTAAAGCATTGTTTTAATCCTGAAGACACTTTATTTCTGAATAGATAGCAGAAATGTTTAGCAAGAACTTAAAGTTGCTATGATAAAACACATTTTTAACTGCAAAATGATTAGTAGATTGTTGCCATTTTCACAAACAGTAAGGGAAAATCAGCCCCATCTTCTGTCCTTCACTACAGGGGAAGTAATTGGTGAGCTCTCTCAATTAGGCCTTCTATTATATACTAAATTTTATTGTAGAAGTGCATTTCACTCAGATAAGGACTGTGCTAGGTGCTACATAGTACCTTGTCACAAAGTTGCAGTGTAAGTAGATTACCATGCCGCTATACATAGCCTTAGGTATCAGTAACACACAATAGTAGGAAACTATCTAAAAGCCTAAATGCCAAGTAGAAAAATGTTACTGCAAGTGCCCTATGAAATGAAAGAATAATCAACAATTTGCAGTCCCACTGCTGTAGAGGAGACTGAACAGCAATCTACTGCAAACCAGTGAAGTGCCACGGGACCTGTGGACTTGCAGTCCTGGGGGCAACCCAAGTCCAGCTCTACCCTCCCTCTGTTTTGTACCTTGTTGGTTCAGTCTCTGTTTTTTTTAGTGCTGAAGACAGGATCAATAAAATAGCAGGATCCTGTTTACAAAAGAAAGAAGATAAAGTGTTCAGGCTGAGGTGCCTGAAAATATGTACGAAAAAGACTATTATACAGCATCTGCCAAGGCTACATATCGTCGTGGTTTAGGGCTGAGCTGGCCAGATGCTCTCCATTAACCCCTCTCCCCTCCCCAGACGGGAAGAGAAAAGAGAATAAGGGAGAGAGAATTTATGGGTTGGAAAATGAAACTAACAGATTTAATAAAACAATAATACTAATACTACAGAATAGTAATGTAAATAGGAAATTAATGAAATATATACAGATATGTACAAATATATATACAAAACCAATATAAAATCCTCCCCCCAACCTCCCCCAATGACGATTACGTCACCAGTGGCTCTGCGGGGCTGATCACTGGAAAAGTCGCAGTCTGGACTCAACAGCAGTGGGAGCAGGATGCAGGAACACACAAATTAGGATCAGAGGCAGACGAACTAGCAGGGTTCTGCTTGGACTTCAGCCATTGCAGGGGTCAAAACAGAAGGAAGGGTCCAAGATGGAAGGGTCAAGACCCTTGTCGTCCCTCAGCTTTATACTGACTATGATGTGTGTGGGATGGAGTACCCAGTTGGTCAGTTTTTGGTCTGCTCACCCCCATAGGCACAGACACGGCACCCATGGTGAGACAGTGGCCTTGAACATTATCAGTTCTAGCAGCACATACTGAAAAACATGCTGCTAGTTTTCAGCAAATTCAGCCACTTAGAAGAGACTGACCTGAAAAGTAAAATCACTAAATAGAAAATCAGTTCTCTTTAGCTCAAACCAGGACACATACTTGTCTTGTTGAAATGCTTCTTGCAAGAAGACATTCCACTAATACAAACTCCTTTGAATATGATACCCATTACTAACAATGACTTTACTACCCATTAATTAAGCACAGACCCCCACCACCACTGCTTATACTTTTTTTGCTAGCTGTATTTGTCCTCTTTACGATTATTTGCATGTTTCATTTGTGACTAAATTATAGTATATCTTTATCTTGAGGGCTATTATAGCTAATGATGTACTTACAGAAAGTGAAATTGCTATGTAAGCCATTGAAACAGCTAACTGCAGATCAAGATATATGTCTGGAGAGAGAAAATATTCTTCAGAGTTTCCATATTGTGAGCCAGCTATTACAGGGTTTAACTCGGTTTTAATAATTTCCTTCAAAGGCAAATGACCACTGACAACGTTGCACAAATCGGTCATAAAACTTAATAGGAGCATGAGGATTTTGATCAAAAGCAATAAAATATGTACAAAAGTGATGAAAGCATATGAATTACATTATCAAAGAGGTTCATAGTGACTAAACCTGAAAAGTCCCAAAGACAGAATCTGGCTTAGCTAAATTTGCTCTGAAGTTGCTGACTTCTGAGGAATGGACATAGGCACCAAACAGTGTCGCCTCTCCCAGGACGCAGTAAGATCTTGGCATCTTCTTAAGGAAAGCAGACCATGCCAACAGAGTGCAGGGTTTAAAAGTCACCATGTAGTGATGCTGTGACATGAAACATTTAGTTTTCTGAGGATTGTGTTAAACCGTTGAAAATGGATGTAGTATCTGAAATGTAGTATATGAAGAGATTTCAGATAGGCATGCTGCTTTTCCATAAGGGCTTCATCCAGGCTCTACTAGGACAATTTCATGTAAATATCTCCAGCATTGGCATTTTCTTGCTGATACTGGAATGGATCAGCTCTGGAAAGTGAAAAAAAAGTCAAAAGAAAAACTAAAAGGGCACGTCAGGGTGAGGAAAGAGAAAGTGAAGCGCTCTTACTCCTGTATGAGCATCCCCACAAAAAGCCAGCTGTTGATGTGTCATTGAAACTGGGCTGTGTATGATCTCAGGATATCTCTCACAGGCAGAACCGTCCCAGAATTGGCCAAAACTTATGTTCAGATCTGTAAGCTGATTTTTAGTGTGAAAACTGATACTTGAAAATCAGCATGGCTGCAGAAGTGGAGACTAAAGACTTGTGATTAAAATTAAACCTTAGCAACATCACCTTAATTCTGGAGCAGCTCTTCTTACTGAAGCAGGGGACTCGGCTGTGCTGTAACATGTGTGACACCAGGACTGGCCTGGGATCTCTGAAAAGTCTCGTTCAGAGGCAAGAAACAGTGAGAGAGAAGATAAGGAAAAGATGATTGTTGTTCCAGTAAGCGCTCTCCACAACTTTGTGCCAGCCCCAGTCAGTACATCCAAGCCTTGATTTATATGTCTTAAAAGCACTGAGCAGCTCCCAAACCAGGCTGCGTCCCCAGAGAGGACTAGATGGGTTAAGATTAAAATTCCTCAGCAATACTCAGCCCTTTTAGGGAAAGAATAGCAAGGCAGAGTGAGAAAAGACGTACAGTAGCAGACAGACTGACTGACTCCTTTGGCTGCTGAATTAAGTGGAAGTGCATTTTCCCTGGTAATTGCTTTAGAACTGAGTATTTCATCTAACATGAAGGTAAGACAATTGCTTACTTAATTTGTACTGATGAAGTGAATATGGCAAGTGCAATGAAATATTAATTTATATGGAGAAATACTTAGCTGAAAATGTAACTGGCCAGTATTGCAAGATAAGAAAAAAAACCTAATAAACAACAGCACGCACAACAAAGCAGAGGAAAATCAGTGTGATGCTCTCCTTTACTTCTTAAGCTGACTAGTGTAAAGATTGCAGAAAGAACAGCTGCATGAGCTAACAGGAAAAGCAGAAAAGCAAAGTAAGTTTGCTTTTGCTCCTCTCTTTTCAGGTGCTGGGGATTTTTCTGTTGCTGGAAGTTTCAGGCTTCTTTCCCATTTTTTCCAGGTGACTATTTCTTTAGTAAACTACATGCGGAAGACCAAGCATATATAACTTAACAGACTACTTCTGGTGCATGACATGAGGCAAGACTTAAAGGGGTCTCCAGATGTATTTCCTAGGAGAGGCAACACTGTTTGGTGTCAGTGCTGTCACTGCCATCACCCTGCTGATCTCCAGACATGATCTGACCTCTCCCTGTGTTGCAACGTGAAGCTGTTCTTTGAAGATGGTATATAGTTGCACAAAATCGTTGCTAGTCTTCAAGCTAGGTGAATGTATCTGGCTTCTTCTTTCAGAACCCCAGGCTGGGACTGATTTCATTCATAGGCATGAAAATAAAATTGAAGTGGTTTTAGAGGAAGCCTGATCATATCCCTAATTGTTACTGGAGGTCTGGTGTGCTGTTTAGAAAAATTTTGCACTAATGCTTATGGATGGAAATTTCTGATGTTGTTTTTTTTTTAATGCAAAAAATTCTACTGAAGCAGTCGTCCCCCTCCAATTCATTGCCGCTGGAATTCTTTTGGCCCTTGGTCCGAGTGCGACGGCTGTACTCAAAACCAGGTATAGACAGACATGCTTTTTCTGTACTCATGACTTCACAAACATATGCTTTCTCACCAGTAATTAAGGAGCCCTGTATCTTTAAAACCCCACATCAAGTGTCAGACAAAAGCCTCAGCAGAACAAGGATGACCAACAAAGAACTCAGTGGAAATCCTCCAGTCTCTCCTTTATGTTCCCTTTCAAAACTATGATATTAACGTTGTAAAATAATTTGTGAACTTTTTATTTTGGTGATGGTTCCAAAAAGCTCAACTGAACTGTTTGGTAAACTGAGACATTCCTCCACTGTTGCTGGTTTGTACCAATTCTGTCGATTTTTCATTAGAGGAATCATGTCTTGAAAGGAGTCATGAAAAACTTGGTTGCAAAGTATTATCCTCAATTCATTATCAATTCATTATCAATCATCAAATTGATGGTTTTTAGAGTGCAACTCATTGATGTGCAAGACATCTGCTTTTGATTTTCCTTCTTGTTTACTTTGATGTTGCATCAATTAGGGAAGGATTAGTTAAAATTAAAGATGCACTGTGAGACACTTCTTACTCTTTTTAGAAGCAAAAAGTAGCCCACTTGTTGTTAGATTTTATCACCTTCCTTAATGACATCGTTTACTTTTAAGAACTTCAGGAAATTCGTATCAGGCATGATTGGTCCTATTAAAAATGTAAAACAAAACTAGAATTTGTCAGCAGTTTTCTCTTGGTATCAGCTAGAAATTAGATTTTTGAACAAACCAGCCAAGCTTATAGATCAGTCTAAAGACCTTATAAAGAAAATAGTTGTCTTTCTATTAACCTGAGAGTTTGTTACCATATTGTGGTAATACCAAGTGGTAGTATTCTCAGAAAAATAGTGAATGTCTCGAAGTTTTCCTGCTTTGCATTTGGATTTTCTAAGATCTCCCTTGATTTGTGTTCAGATTCGGAGACGGACAGTAGCAGTTTATGGCCAGTATGGGGGAAACCCCTGCTCTGGGGATGCTTTTGAAACAAGACCATGCACCCCCACAAGGGGATGCCCAACAGAGGATGGCTGTGGTGATCGGTTCAGGTGTTTCTCAGGTACTATCGAAAATATTTTTCACCATTTTCAGGTCATAAAGTTAAGAAGATAGCCTTGTTATCTTTGAAATCTAGTAAATCAGCAGTGGCTTTACAGAACCCTTGACCTACCACTAAATTTGATTTAGCAGGATACCCTTTTATTCAGCCTTTACTATGTTTGTTTTCAATTTCAGCTGGAGGGTTGCAAAACTTTGCAGATAATATGCAGTAGCTCTGGTATGGCTCTACATCATTCTTCCTTACTAATTTGCCCCAGATTACAGTTTTTTTCATTACCAGAAGGTAATTAAGGACTGCAACCTTAGATGTGATTGTGTGAAGCTGTTCTAAGCTATATCCAAACATCTTGGAAATCTCCTGGAAACTAATGCTCCCTAAAACAGTGCTAGTATCCAAGCAGCTTCCTTCTTCACAAAAAAAGCACATTAACTCAGTAGGTAATCATTTTTCACAGACAAACATGATAAACATGTTTTGGTGCTACCAGAGAGATAATCACAGTTAATCACAACTGATAGGGTCAAAGGATGAAAGCTCAGGAAATAAATCTATAAGTCAGCTATTTTATTAATATATATCGTAAGCTTTGAATGGCTGTGGTTCCCTCTAGTGTACTACACACTGGCTCTTTATATCTACATTTACTGTTGTTTCACAAGCCCTCCCCGGGCACAGACTGTTCATCAGGGGAGTGAACGAGCTAATTAATATAGGAGATAAGTGGAACTTCTTTGCTTTTAGGTGATTTTTTTTTAAATGAAGAAGCACTTCTCCTTCCCCCTTGACTTTTTGTTCTGATTTAGGTCAGTGCATTAGCAGATCTCTTGTGTGCAATGGAGATCAGGATTGTGAGGAAGATGGTTCAGATGAAGACAGATGTGAAGAGAAGACGACTGCATGTGATATTGACAAAACACCTCCGAATTCAGAACTTACAGGAACAGGGTAATGTTCTGTGCCTGGCTCAGTAGCACTGGTGCCAAATGCATTTACAATTCTGTCGTATTTACAAGCTCTGTCTGTACAGACAGGCTTCCTGGGCCTATGGTAAAATATCCCATATTCAAAAAAGTTCAGTACAATGGTCTCTATCATGTCAGTACAGCCAGGACATACAGGCCCTTTGATCTGAAGCACAGAATAAAGCTTTTTATCTTTCATACCTGCTATTGAAAAACATCTTTTAAAATATAAAATGAAATGTCAACCAGTAACACATAATCATCAGCATGGAAAATATGAGCCAGCAATGCTCATTCTTTTTGTTCGTTGCTGTTGAGTTTAGTACTGTGGTTCCATATGGATTTCTGTTTATACCTCCTATTTGCAACCTAGTAAAATAATTATCTTAAGTTTCTTTAGCATAGTTATATCACTTGGATGAGATAAGATTCAGATATAATAATAATAATAAATTTGAATGGTTGCACTGTTGTTCCTGTGTTGCATTAATTGCTGAAACAGTAAGACTTAATAAAATCTGTTGTGATAGATATGAATGCCATAATGTTAAGAGATATTGATAGGTGTCCTTTTTTGCTGATAAATGAAAAGGAACAATTTTCTTTCTGTATTGTAATATGCTATGCACACTGCAGTTCTGCAGATATGGAAGTCTATTGTCTAATATTCCCTTTTCTTGGGTAAATCAGGATTATGACTTAATCTGCAGATGCAGCATTCAGTTATAATGGCTCTGTAATTTTTGTCTCCTGTAAAATCATTTGCTGCCTGTCTGTCTTAGTGATCTTTCATGTTTTTCTTCTTGTAGCTTTGATGCCATTACTGGTGAGACTCGAGGAAGAGTCATTCACACAAAAAGCTTTGGAGGACAATGCAGAAAGGTCTTCAGTGGTGATGGGAGACAATACTACAGGCTGAGTGAAAGCGTTGTTGCTTATACATTCCAGGTATGTTTCTTTTAAGCACAGCTTTATATTTAGGGTCATGATTGAAACCGGGAGAATAATGCAAAGCTTGTAGGGTCTCTTGGCAGGTATGTTTCTCGAAATGCAGATGAATGACACCTGTTCCCTCTCTGCAGGTGCTTATTATTTTGAAATACAAACTGGTATATATCATGCTAAGATGAAAGGAAAAAAAATTAATTCCTTGGATGTGATTTCTAATTCTTTTACTGGTAGACTGAATGTAAGGCCATCTCCTTAGCATAACTAGTGGCCTGAATTACCCTAAGAAATGTTACGTGCACAAGGCTTTGGGGTGCTTTGTGGAGATCTTCCAGAGATATGCTCTGTTTGAAGTCACTGTCTCAGAGATTTGGTTTGTCTCACATTTATCAAAAGCATGCTAAGCAATCCTTAATTTACCTTACTTCATAAAGTAAATAATTAATATACA
>NW_010196308.1:0-502 GCF_000695765.1 Mesitornis unicolor
GTGGTAATGAATTTCTGGATTAATTTCACTACTTTTTTATTCACTGTGAGTCAGCTGTCAAACTTTGCACTGCGTTCCCTACCCAGAGTCACTCCCCTGTGCACCTCTGTGAGCACTCACAGGTGCTTTACAACCATTTATTTCGTCTCAAATCCAGTTCTTATTCCTTACATTGACAACAACTCCCGTATCTGCCTCGCTCAAAGCAAGTGTCCCCATTGAATTTTCACAGGGCAACAACGCAAGTATTGAAGTTTTCCCTATTTATGAGTTAATTCATCCATATCAATACCACAATTTACATTATTTATTCAAATGGGACAAGTGAATGCGTATAAATGCAGTGAGCAACAGATGTTTAAAAGTATAATTCTGCTTTTTAAGGTATGTACTATATAGTATACAAACTCTCTCTCTATATATAGAGTATATAATGTATACATATGTATATACAGCATATATTGTATGTATAGCATATAAGGTATATATACTATATATATAC
>NW_010196309.1:0-1083 GCF_000695765.1 Mesitornis unicolor
GGGGGGCAGGAGGGTGGGCTGGGGCACCATCTCTCTGTGTGTGCTTTTCATCTTCACGGTTTTGCTGCGGATTTGCCGATTTTCCTGCTTAGGAAGGGTCCCCCATCATGATCCTCCACTCTGGAGCCCTTCACCTCGGTGACTGTGATGGTCTAATTCACCCGCTGTTGGTGCATCACCATCTCTCCAGTTAAATAATGCTAATACAGTGGCATAGGATGGTGGGGCACTCTGTATCCACTTGTGCCACATGGATGCAGTAACTCTGAGTGCATCATAGCAGCACAGCTATTTCCCTCAAATTTTGAACACCTCTCTCAAAGGTTGTCCACTTACCCGGGCAGTATACCATATCATCACTAAAGGGATACCTTTGCTTCACACTTAACAGGAGTTGTTTTCAGAGACTGATGGTACGTGCCTCTTCTGAAAGACCCCTGTCAATACCCACTTCTTTAGCCAGTGATCCCAACTGTATTGTCTAACTCCAAACCATCAGCTCCATTATCCCAGCATTGGAGCAGCCAGCTAATAATTTGCTTGCCTTCACAATGGCTGTAATCTTTACGTATATCTTGCAGCTCACTTATGTTTAGGGAGCGAGTAACTGTCTTCCTCATGTCTTGTCCCTGCTCTCAGTGTATGTGTCCTCATCTGTGTAGGAGCAATTTATAATGGCACTGATTTATTCCCTAGACCTGCTGCAGTGCTTGTTGTAGGAACTGAGACAGCTGCAGTGCTTGTCATAGGGGCCGAAGAAGCTGCGGTGCCTGTGCTGGGGGCTGAGGCAGCTACAGTGCTTGTGATGATGGTAGAAGCAGCAATGGTGCTTGTGGTGGAGGCCACTGCAATGCTCATCATAGGGCCCAGTTGGCCTCTAGAGCCAGGAGAGGGACTGTGCCCTGACCACGCCAACTGCCCATGCCACACTCTTTTTGCCCATTCTGGTCTGTCATGCTCCCTGGGAGCTGCTCTTATACATGAGGTGGTTTGGCTGCCATCACTCTTGTCCTCGCCCACCGTGAGTCAGAGCAGACACTCGTCAGGAGCTCACTCTTCCCTCTCTGTGGGAGGAGGGGGGGG
>NW_010196310.1:0-1871 GCF_000695765.1 Mesitornis unicolor
TCCTTCCCCGTCCCCCCCATCCGCTCCAGCAGCTCCGCCGAAAAAACCGGGGTGGGACAAAGCTCGGAGACCCCGGGATGGACACCCCCAGGACGAGATTTTGGGGGGGCCACCACCGCCCAGACCAGGTCCGAGACCCAGACTGGTCCTGCCTGCGTGCCATGGGACCCCATGATGGGACCCTCCCGCTCAGGGGACCTCAGGGTGCCGGGGACCCGCACCGGTGAGGAAATAGGGGTGGCGGGATCGGGGTTTCTCCAAGGTGACAACGAAGACCCTGGGGACACCCAGGTGCCCCCCTTGATCGTTCTCTTGTTGTGTCACCGAGGC
Organism: Mesitornis unicolor; assembly: GCF_000695765.1. Taxonomy (NCBI): domain Eukaryota; kingdom Metazoa; phylum Chordata; class Aves; order Mesitornithiformes; family Mesitornithidae; genus Mesitornis; species Mesitornis unicolor. Next base: position 331 of record NW_010196310.1, read on the forward strand.
GGCGACCCCCTCGCCCACACCCCCCGTCCCTTCTCACAGCCCCGTCTCTGGTTTGTCCCCATGATCCTGATGGGATCGGGGTTGGGATGGGGGTCCCTGCACCGGGAACTTCATTTCGGGAGAGGCACGGGTCCCGTTTGGCCCTCGTTGGCCGCATCTCGTGTCGAGGTGGGTGGGTCCCCCCATCGGAGATACCAGTAATCCCAGTTTGCCTTCTCCCCGCTCCCCAGTTACGCCCAGTTCCAGCCCAGCAGCCGGGGGGGAAGATGGCACACAGGGATGGGGGTCTCTCTGTAGCAGCCTTCCCACTTTTTGTCCCTTTTCTTCCCTAAATGACCATTTCTGCCTTTTCTTTCTCCTTCCTCACAAATACCCGCCCCTGTCGCCCATTTCCCCTCCCTGGGGGGTTTATTGGGGTCTTTTCTTTTCCCCTCCCGCGTCCCCTTCCAGTGCCAGCCACCGGGAACCACCCAAGTACGGTGCTGTCCCCCGAGCACGGTGGTCTCCAGCCCAGCCCAGCACTCCTCTCATTTCCTCATAGGGAAACTGAGGCAGGGAAGGCTCCACAGCCAACTCACGGGTCTCAGCGCTGGTTTTCCTCCTGCTCCTCTCCAACCACACCACTCTACAGAAGAAATGTTCTCTGCTGTCACCAGATCCCCTTCCTATCCCACCACGACTTTATTGTGGGGTAGTGGCACCCATCACGCAGCCTTGCAATGTCACCTCCAGCTCCGGTGACAATGATCTGGGCTTGCTCTGGGAGTCACAGAATCATGAAGGTTGGAAGAGACCTCTAAGATCATCAAGTCCAACATCAACCCAACCCTACCATGGCCACTAAACCATGTCCCCAAGTGCTACATCCACACGGTTTTTGAACTCCTCCAGGGATGGGGTCTGCCCTGGGCAGCCCCTTCCAGTGCTGGACCACTCTTTCAGTAAAGAACTCTTCCCCATATCCAATCTCACCCTCCCCTGGCACAACTTGAAGTCACAGCGTGGTGGAGGTGGGCAAGGACCTCTGGAGATCCTCATCCTCAGGATGGGTCACCTGGAGCTGCTCCAAGGACCCATCCAGAGAGGTCTGAGGACCTCCACGAGTAGAGGTTCCACAGCCTGGCCCAGTGCTTGGCCACCTTCTCAGCGAGGAAAAGCTTGGAACTGGGACTCCAGGGCATGGAGGGATGGAGGGGAAGATGGAGGGATGGAGGGGAGGATGGAGGGATGGAGGGGAGGATGGAGGGATGGAGGGGATGGGACGGATGGGAGGATGGACAACCAGATCTGGTCACGGAGAAAAGAATATGGAGAGGATAAAAAAACATTACTCCCCGTTCTCCACCATTTCCATTAAAAAACCCGTTACAAAACTCACGGGGGCTCCGCTCCCAGCCCCCCCAGGGACAGGATCCATTTGGCTTTGCCCTCCCGTGCCACAGCGACGCGAATTGACCTCACGTAGGGGATTTTTCTGCAAAATATTGCATTTTTCCACACAGGAACCCGCAACTCCCGGCTCCACAAAGCGGGGAACCCCA
>NW_010196311.1:0-1765 GCF_000695765.1 Mesitornis unicolor
TGGCCGCCTACTGGAACTTCGAGGTGCTGGGGGGCATGGGCGGCTGGAGCGCCGAGGGCTGCCAGCTGGCTGCCCGTGAGCCCAACGTCACCTCCCTGCACTGCCGCCACCTCAGCAACGTGGCCGTGCTCATGGTAGGTGGGAGCCTTGCCCAGGACTGGGGAGATGCAGATTTGGGGGTAGTGGGATGGCACGAGGGGTCTGACGGGGTTTGTTGGGGTGCGCAGGAGCTGAGCGGTTTCCCCAGCGAGGCGCGAGGGACAGCGGAGGTGCTGCACCCGGCCATGTACACCTGCACGGCCGTGCTGCTGCTCTGCCTCTTCACCACCATCATCACCTACATCGTCCACCACGGGTGAGCAGGAGCCTTGGACATCGCCACGGGTGGAGGGGCCGCGCATGGGAGGAGGCCTCTGCATCCCCTCCCAGGGACGGCAACACTGGGAGAGGAGTGGGCAGGGATGGTCCTGATGGAGGGGACCATCATGGGGATGGTCCTTGAGGTGATGGTCCTCCAGGGGATGGATCTCCAGGGGATGGTCCTTGAGGTGATGGATCTCCAGGGGATGGTCCTCCAGGACTTGGCACTTTAGGCCATGGCTTTCAGGAGATAGCCCTCGAGGAAAGTGCCCCATCTTGGGGCAGTGGCTGTGTCCTGCCTTTATGGCGATGGGGGCCCTGGGGTAGTTGGTTATGTCTTGTCCGGCAGCGTGAGGCTTGGAGGAGGTGGGTGGGACGTTGAGGGTGGGCGTGAAGACCCTCTGAGACCCCGCTGGGTCAGAAATGGGGAGCAGGAGTGCTCAGGGATGGGGTCCCCCATAGCTGGGAGAAATGAGCAACCAGGATGGAGGGAACAGGGTTCTCGGTGAGGGGCAGGAATGGGGTCGGGCAGGAGCTGACGGCGCCCGCTGCGCCTCTCCCAGCACCATCCTCATCCCGCGGAAGGGCTGGCACATGCTGCTCAACCTCTGCTTCCACATTGCCATGACGGCCGCCGTCTTCGCTGGAGGCATCACCCTCACCGGGTACCTCATTTCGGCAGCGTCCCTGCTCCCTGACCATCGCTTCTCCCGCAGGTTGGCATCATCCTGCACTACTCCTCGCTCTCCACCCTGCTGTGGATGGCGGTGAAGGCCAGGGTGCTCTACAAGGAGGTGACCTGGAAGGCGCCGCGGCAGCCGGATGGGGACGCGTCCCAGTTGGCCCCCAGGCCCATGCTCCGGTACCGACACCCCCTCCCCTGCCCACGTCCAGCCGTGTCCCCGCACCGTGTGTGACACCGTGTCCCCCCGGGCAGGTTCTACCTGATCGCTGGCGGGATCCCCCTCATCATCTGCGGGATCACGGCCGCTGTCAACATCCACAACTACCACGACAACAACCCCTAGTAAGTGCCCCTGTCTCCCACACCTTCCTCCTCAAACTGGAGGGGAACTGGCACCACCGGGAACCCGGGCAGGCTTGGGTAAAGCCAGTGGGGTTTTTCCCAGGAGTTATCCATATATTTGGGATAAAAACCCCAGTTGAGCAGCCAGCATGCCTGTGCAGAGCCCATGCCATCAAGGCAGGGGTGCTGAGCATCGCAGGCACCCAGCTCCGCTCCTGAGAGCCCCTTCCCTCCCGTGCAGCTGCTGGCTGGTGTGGCGGCCCAGCCTGGGCGCCTTCTACGTCCCTGTGGCCTTCATCCTGCTCGTCACCTGGATTTACTTCCTCTGTGCCGGGATCAGCCTCCAGTGCCGACCCTCGCGCCAGAAAGACATCCCTG
>NW_010196311.1:1775-2270 GCF_000695765.1 Mesitornis unicolor
GCGCCGCCGCCGAGGCGGGGGGGAGCTGGTGACCTTCTGACGGACTCGGGGTCTATCTCAGTGACACTGAACTCGGGGCCGCCCTGCCCCGAGGCGGACGGGGTCCACTCTCTGCGGGTGCAATTTTGGGCGCTGGTGAGCACCCACGCCTTGTACGTGGCTTTGTGGACCTTCGGCGCCATGGCCGTGTCCCAGCGCTGGTACCTGAACATCGTCTTCAGCTGCGGGTGCAATTTTGGGCGCTGGTGAGCACCCACGCCTTGTACGTGGCTTTGTGGACCTTCGGCGCCATGGCCGTGTCCCAGCGCTGGTACCTGAACATCGTCTTCAGCGCTGTCCGGCGTCACCGCCGTGGCACTGGGGCTCTTCATCTTCGTCCACCACTGCGTGCGGCGCCGCGACGTCCTCAACTCCTGGTTCTCCTGCTGCCCGTCCTACCGGAACGCGCTGCCCATGCAGGCGTACGTCCACCCCGGGCTGGCGCCGGAGGACGGC
>NW_010196312.1:0-10912 GCF_000695765.1 Mesitornis unicolor
GCTTTGCCGTGCTTGTCTGCAAGCACAGCTCTGTCTCTCTCTCAGAAACAATCCCCACTATCAAACAAAATAAAGTCACCGTCGTCGTCCCCTCAAAAAAACCCTCCAAATACCTCGCGAGCACACTTACCCGACCCAATGGCCTGGCTGCCGCACCCGAAGCTGTCAGAACTGCTTCATGGGAAACCTCACTTCCACAGAAGTATGATTTTCTGACTGTAAATACAGCATCAAACCTTAAGAGCTTTCAATCAAAACTGTTAAAGCAGGAAAACGGCGGCCAAGATAATAAAGAGGAAATAAAGTAACAAAGATAAATAATATCAAACTTCTGAGTGGCCAGACCCACAGGGGAGAGAGAAAAACTGTGGAATATGTTGTAGCAGTGTTACTGAATTAACCACAATGTCACAAGAGCAAGATTGTAAAATGGTTAATGCCCTTAGCTTTATAAAGTTGTGGGTTTTTTTGTAATGATACTTTGATCTCTTGATTTCAAACTGTGAATCAGCTGTGATTGAAGTAAAGCCACCTCCTGTGTAAAGGATCGGGGCTTTGCCTGTTTAGATGAAGGCGTGGGATAGTTAACTCAGAGAGTCCTCTAGTGGAAATGCTGCCTATACTGCCCAAACTGCTCTTTTCCTTGTGTACCTTAAAACGAGTTTTCCAAGCAAAATGTTTGCCTTGGGGCTTTTGTTGTTCTATTTATATCTGCCATTGGGCAACAGCAACCCGCTAAATTTGTAAAATAAACCAAACCAAAGTGTCACGACTATTAGGTTTTTTTTAAAGTATTCGGAGCTGAGCAGCTGTGTTTTGAAAATGGAAAAATAATTGGATCTTAGTTTCCTGCTATTGCCTTGTTATTACACCTCTATCAAGTTCTTTTTGGACACCATTTAGCACTTTCTTTATGGGGGTCTGTGAGTGTGCATGTGTTGGTGAGTTTGCATCAGTGTAGTCCTGAGCCTTCTCTTGTTGTTTCTACAATCTTCCAAAAGACAAATAAATAATAGTTAACACTTGTTTAAGTAGCAGTAAAGTGGCAAAACTTATTTCCATCTAAGTGTTTTCTCTCACACCAAGGAAATACACCAAATGGCTTCATTTATCAGTCTCTAATCTGAATTTGTGTATCCACTGTTAATTTTATTTTAGTGGGAGCTGTCAAAATGGTTTCAAAATAGGCCCTTAAATCTTCATGCGTTCCAAATTTTCTCTGCTTAAAATGGAGAACATTATGTAAAATATGTCTACAAACATAATTATTTCAGAGCAAGCTAGACTTTGATCTCCCTGTCACGTCAATTAGACGACTTCAGCTCCTTGAGTTGCTGGATTGGGAGATAAAAGGTGGTGCAGTTCTTCAGAACTGTGATTTGAGGGTTTGTGTTGTTTATTGTTATTTTTTCCTAGCACAGCTTACCGAAGACAAAAGATTAGCTACATTTTCAGTGCTTGAAGAAAACGTCAGCAATAATATTTTAACGTCTTGCAGCGATATTTTGTAGTTGATCACTTAGTACTAATGCTGTTATTTTAGAAGTCTTATTTTGAGTTGGTTTGTATTTTCTTATATTACGAGACTGTTTAAGCTCTTACATTTCTTAATAAATGCTTCCCAGTTCTGGGCAGGTGGCACTTTTTGGAGAGGATGTCAGCTTTGCTCTGTGCATTGGCTAAGAAGGTGTAACAGGTTTGAAAATGCAACGTATTCTGTGATCATTGTTTCTGGCATGTTGTTTTTGAAACACAATTGACTTCTGTTGTCCTAGAGCTGTAAATCCTGAGTGTATTCCTGAGGTTTGGTTTTTTTTTATAGTGGCAGTGAGCACTGGTTTGCTGAGGAATCTGATGTTGGTATTTCAACTGCTGTGGCCTCGTTGTCTGATGTTACCTCGTTATGAAATTGTCTTTTTAACTAAAAATTATGAACATCCGGAGTGTTGGTTTCCAAAGTCAATATCCCTGTCATTATTTCATTGTACTGTTGTCTCTGACAGTAGCTTTGAAGCCTGTATTTATTTAAGCATTTATTTAAGCATGTATATCTGCACATTTCCAGTAGATGGCAAGATATTCCTAGGCAATGGTCTGGGAAACACGGTGATATATACAGTGCTTACACGTCCTAGTTCTTTAATGCTACAGGCTGTTGAGAACTACTCTTTAAAAATTAGTTTAAAGGGGAACAAATTATTTGAGGTCAATGATAGCATTAATGTAAAAAACTGCTTTAGGCATCAGACATTTGTATTAATGTCTCTTAATCTCACTTCAGTGCTAGGTTTTTCTAGCTGTATTTTCCTTTCTGAAAATTCTAAAAAGCATTTGCTGCTTAATGGGTTTGGAATCTGTCAGACTATGCGGTACAACTCTTTTAGTGCCTCTGATAAGAATGTAGTAAGCTTCCTTATCTCCTTTTCTAGTTGGTGTCCTGACAGAAACAGGCTGCAGTTGCACAGGAAAACTGTGTTGCAGGGATATATGTTCCTTGCTGTCATGGGCCATTATTCACAGAATAATTTGTCCTGCATGCTTAAAAAAATGAAGCATGTAAATACTTCATTGAATCCACAGAATGAACATAAAATACTTTATTCCAGGCTTTACATAAAGAAAGAGGTGTCTTTTAACCTTTTCAGTGAAAGAAATAATATTCCAAAATATCTCAGAGCATTTTCTCCACGTGTACCACTCAAAACAGCCAACTAATTGTCAAATACAGTTTTATACACTTCAGCCAGGAGGAAATGAGAATGTTTCTGGATTGAAAAGTTATCTAGCTTGGTGAATACTGTAGAACTGATTTGGTATCACAGCTGTAGTACTTATACCTAGTATTTTGGCACAAATATCTACAAAACCAGGAGGAAAAAAGCTAACTATGTACAATTTTTTTTTATGTTTGCTTTTAGGTCAGAGGAAACCATTTGCTCTTCAAGCTGGACTTCAGCATAAGCAAGAGCGAGAAACAAATTTTATCTTGTCATCTTTACCGACCCTGCTTAAAATCTGTAAGTAATGCGTATTTTTGGAAGGTACCTACTGCATCTGAAACTGGTTGTGTGTACTGAATTTTATTATATTTTAACTGTTGTGTCCATTGTTTCCACTGTGCAGTTGCTTCTTTCTGATCTACTGATACGTGCATTTGTCAAACGGAAAAGCATTTTAACTTTTCCAAATAGCTTCAGCCTCCCTTTGCAAATAATGTCAGCAGTTCTTTTTTCCCGTTTTGATGTACAGATCTGTTTGAGTGCCTGTGCTTTATGTTAACCTATTGTTACTCTGCCAGCAGCAGCTGCTGCAGAAAGAAAGAAAAAAAAGGAGTATCCTAATGCTTACCCATTCATACTATGCGTTTCCACTTGTACAAGTTGGTATTGTAAAGATAAGTACAGATCCAAAAAAAGTCAGTCTGCGTATGCAGGCTACGAACGATAGAAGAGAGATTTAAAGATGGTGCTGGGTGTTTTGGCTGCATAAAAGAAAGCTTAGCCAGTTTATAACCATTACAAAGAAAGTTTTTGCTTAGGAGAAAGCAGTAAGCCATGTTTTGTATTTCAGCACATGAAGTTCATGCAGTTGGGTTGGTAAACAAATATGGTGGTTTATTCTTGTGAACAGTACTTTTGGTTAAAACAAGTGAAGTCACAGGTGGAACAACTCTTTAAATATTTATGAAGCACTTATGCAACAATGCCATTGAGATATTTACCACTTTAAAATGTTCATTTAATGGAGAAAGGGTTATAAAATCAAATAAGAATGGTCTGAAAAAAGATATCACATAAAAATAATTTAAAGTCATCACAGAAGACTTCTTGACTAGCAAGGTTTATTTTTTCTGTAGCTCAAAATTGTTTTTGACTGATACTCTTGAATCCCAAGCTTTCAGGAACCAAAAGATCTTGACTGAAAGAGATACTCACTCTCACTAAGGAACCGTTATGGCAATAAAAGAGGGTTTTTCAAGGAAATTTATACATGCAAAACTCTGCTAGAATGACTCAAGTTAGTTTTGCCAATGTACAGATGGTCAGTGTTTGGCTGAAGTGGGCACGTTCACAGATTGCTCGTTGTTTTGAGATTTTCATGGTGAAGTGCTTCTTTACCTTTAAGACTTAATTATACATTACTTTAGAAAGAGTCCGATAACTGTTATCATGTATCCCAGATCCTAAAGGGAAAAAGCCCTGCCATTTAATGCAGCGAGGACTACTGAGTTTAATGTTTAAGGTGCTGTTGCTTAGTGCTCATTCCAGGAGTAGGAGAATTGCAGATAACTGAGAGAAGCACTCCAGGTCTGCTGGTTAAGACGTGAGTGGGAGGCAGAAGCGCTATTAGACTGAAAGCGTAACATGAATTGTCAATCGTAGCTGGGAGGCTCTCAGCTCACTATCACTGTCAGTTGATCCGTCTCATCTCCAAAGCACTATCTCTGGCTTACAGGAGGCTTTCCTTTGAAATAAATAAATCTCTTTAGAAACAAAGATCAAAGGATACATATTTGTTATGGTTCACTTTATTTAACAGGTGAGGAATTCAGCAGAGATGAAGACTCTCCTTGTTGTTTGGGAGCTATTGTTGCTATATTAATGTTTACGTCTCCTCTTTCCACTGATATGAGAAACGGGGAGGAAAAGCTCTCTGTTTTAATTTTGATAGTTCAATGAACACAAAGTTGTGTAATTAATTAGCAAGTGACTCAGCTGGGACCTTCATTGCTTAAATGACTAAAACTATTGGGAATGTTCCTACTACTGAAGGTTGTTGAAGAATCATTGCGCTATATGGACTCCTCACAGAACAGATTATGTACAAAGTTCTTACAAATTTAGAAAAATACAGAGTTTTAAGTTTTTAAACCTGATAACTGGGTGGCAAGACTCGCAGATCTTTCTGCCTTTTCTTTTCTGAAATCACTTTTGTTTTATCTGTTTTATCCACAAAGTAGTTGTATGTTTCTGACAAGGTGGACCAAAAATATCCTTCTCCTTTTCTCCCTCCTAAATGCTTAGGTTGAGGCATCATTATAACAACTAGTTCTTAAAGACAATTATTGAAAAAGAAAAGGCAATGAGTACTAGTTTTAACACAGCAGAAAGAGAAGTCATGAAAATGAATCCCCATAGAGATCCAGTAGGAATGAATTTGGGCCAAATGCTACTAAATTTGGATAAAAAGAATAAGGCAAAGCATTAATATACGTTAACATAAACTGGAGTAAAGCATATATCCTACATAACATCAGAAATCACCATGGTAATTCTTTGCAGGTTTTCTTGCTAGATTGAATATTAGTGTTTTTCTAGCCCATGTTAAAATAGACAAAATGAATAATGTTTCAAGACTATTTTAACACCTCCCTTACGTGTCTGTCTTACATAAGATAGAAATACCCAGAAGCTCACTCACTTTTATTGACACCGCATCAGCCAGGAGAATAAAGAATTCTATGAGTAGTCCAAGCTACTTATGTTTAAAAGCAAATCAAACTAAACCTCTATGCTTCTGTATTTATTTTTTTTAGGATATTTAAACAACCTGTCTCTGTAGAAACACAATTTTTGCCCACTTTTGTTTTGTATGTTCACCAGCACACAATACACTAAATCACAGGAGCTCTTTCCTTCTTGCTGCATAACCTAGTCCTAATCCTTTAGAAAGCAACAATCCCTCTTCTGAAAGATAAGTGAAAGATACCATGGAAGAAAGAAAATGGATGCTCCTCCCGTTGAAGACACACAGTTGTCATTTCACAGGATGGAAGAAAGTGGTCAAAATTTTAAACAAAAAAGACTTAACCCTGAGGATCAAGTTTTCACCTTGGTTCCTCAAGAGTCCTCTTTTTATTGCTTTCCCTGGGCCAAGCTTCACTGTGCTGTCCCAAGTTCTCATTATTGGTGCAGCCAGCATTCAGTTTGATTGACAAACAGACATTCTTAGCTCAAAACACTCCAAATTCAAGTGTCTACTGGATCCTTCAGTAAGCATGCACAGAGCCACCATTGTAGGCGATCTGAAGATAATCATAGCTGACATATTAAATGTTTTTTCTCTATAAAGTACAGGTTCAATTTAAAAATACTATATGCACTGTAGTTTGTAACAGTATCTAGAATCCTCCTGTCTTTTAAAAATATATATACACACATATGAGCTTGTATATACAGAAGTTGCACACACAACCTGGAAAGATGAGGGTAGGATAATCTTAAATATATCTATAAAATGTAGTAAGTTGAAGATGTACAGAAATAGATCTTTTGTGTTTGCCTAACTCTGAGAGAAATGTAGCGATAAAGGAAGAACAGTCTGGATGGACTGTTACACCAGATGTTTTACAGATTACTCTGTATTTCATCACTCAATCTTTATTTAATCTTAAGGCTGTAGTAATTGTAATACTGGAATAGCTCAATGGCCTATATATTATTTTGCTACTTGCAGCTATGCCTGTTCTACATAACTACCCCTTAAAGCTGGCCAATTATGTATCACTATGTAATGAAAAAAACCCACAACTCTCTTTTGCTCTCTATTGCATACATGGGCCTGTCAGTGTGTGGTGCAAGAACAAGAACCAGGGAAGGGTGTGTTTGTGTGGGAGTGTGCTGATTAACTTCTGAAATGATCACAGGGCTGAGTTTTTTGCCTTTTATGTAACACCCATTGGAAGGTACAAAGGTTTGTAAACTGAGAGTTTTAGTCTTACTGGTTTTCATACCTGTGTGATGAGGTTACGTTAGTTTTCCTTACTATGTCATAGTGCCAAAAAGAGAGAAAATTTCCTCTTTTTTCCAAAGTCTGAAATACTTTTCAAGTGCAAAAAAGGGAAAGATAACTGAGTGTTGAGTGGAATAAAATAGTGGCTGGAGGGATCTTTCATTCAGTGGAATTAGTCCTGTGTATTGGTCGTAAATCCAGAGTGATCTAGAGTGAATCTAGAGGTTTCGGATACCTCAGAAATGTGGGAAGTTTGGATTTCTTTTTTTGGACCAATCTTTTTGCAGAACAGTGACCTCCCAATAACATCTGATCAGTTCTGTGGGTGCTATATTTTCTGACAGCCCGGGTTTGACTGTCTTCTCAGATTTGTTTTTACTGTGCAGGACTTAGTAAAAGAAATAGCCATGACACAAAGCTGGTATAAGGAGAGAACAGATCCCTAATGCATTATGTAACGATGGGCTTAGATCCTAAAATTCATTTCATTTAAGACACAAGCTATAAAGGCAGAAAGAGCCCGTGCCTTTCTCATTTCAGCTACCAAATCCATCCAAATGGACATGTTCATTGCCAAATTTTATTCAGTTTCCATTAAGAATTAGTCATGTATGCTTGTAACATATATTGCAAGCAGTGTTATTATAACATCAAACAAGCTTTCAACCACTGCAAGTGTTTTAAGCTGCTGTAATAAAGAGGGCATGAGAGAGTTGCTTCAGATTCTTTTTTAATGAAAATATTCTCAGTAACTTTGACTAAACTTTCTGTTATCTATTCTACTTCATAGACAAATATGCAGGGGTGCTGTTTTCCTCCTCATGTGAAGTGCTTTCTTAGGTTGATGACTCTGAGTATTTAAAATCAGAGCAATCGTTTTAAGTGTTTTGTTGTAGCAACAGCGGAAGCCTCATTGAGTTAAATTGGTTTCGCTACATTATCTATTGGATTAGCAAACCAGTCGAGAACTGATGTGAGAGCTTTTACTTTAACTTGGATAAATGCTTTCATTTTTTACCCAGAAACAGGACAGACATTCCTGTATATTAACCTCTTAATAGTGCTGTCACTGCCAGCATTACTTTCAAAGAAGTCGTGCAGTATCTTGCTCTTCATCATCTTGTGCTTTCTGATTCTTTTTAACCTCTTGAGGCAGCAACAGCTATTTTTTCACATAAATACAGTAGTCTGCATAAGGGTCCCACAGAAAGCACTCATGAATACAGAATGGTACTTTCTCTTCTGTTGTCAAGGCCAAAGTAGAGTTTTACAAGCCCTTGGGCACTGGAGAGGCAGGATTTCATTATGGGATGAAATCTCTGAGGTTATTTTGATTTTCCTTCTGATGCATTTTATCTTCCAGTTCAACAGTTCGAATGTCTATTTTATCCGCTTATAAAAGCTCCAATTTCTGTATATCTACATTTTATTAACACTTCACATTTAGAACAGTTACATTAACACGTATCCCACTCTTTTTCTCACAGACATGCCAGTCCATAAAGCAGTACTCTAAATGGCTGAAAGGAATACAAATGCTTTCAGGTACAGCACAGAAAAAGTGCCTTCTGACCTGTCACTTCTTTCTTTTTTTCCCTCTCCTTCTTGCCAGTACAACCCATCCAAAGTCAGCATTCAGCTGACATAAAATTTAGTTTATTTCTGTTTATTAAGGGCATCGTGACATAAGGGTTGAATAGGGCAATTACTTTAGACATTAATACATCTAAAGTATTAATATCTGGTGATTTTTAATGGTGATGATTTTAAATTTAAAAGAAAGTAAAGCACACCCAAAAGTGCAGAAGATTCAAGTTTATACAGAACCCCACACCATGCTCCTATACTGAAGTTTCTCCTTAAAAGAGTTTGGCGCCTGACTTTTCTATTTCTGGCTCTAGAAACAGATTTAAGAAAATCCCACACTTTATGATGGAGGTGTTTTTTCTTGTGCTACTCATGCAAGTGCGGTACCAGTAGCTGAAGCACCTGTTCTCCCTCTGAGTCACCTCCGTCCTGGAATGGACACAATTGCCATATGTGTGCTCACAGCGGACATTTCTGCCTGCCTGCAACGTTTGGGGATTTTTTTATTTCCTCTTTATTTATGCTTCTGTCTACAACGTTGTGATAGTCTAGCATTCTTGCTTTGGGTTTTTTTTTTTTTTGAGGAAAAGATTGCTGCCACCTTTTACTTTGATCAGTCACAACTGAGCTGTGCACCTTGAAGATCTGCAGTCAAACTACAGAAGAAATCCTTGGATAAATCTTTTGAAGAAGTCAGCAGGGCATGCAGCCTGTCATTGTCTCCCAGATGGAGAAGCGACTCACTTTGCCCAATAACCCCATGAGATTACTCAGTTGGCTTCAGTGTAAGGAGTTATGTCAGGTGCACAATTACAAACTATTACTGCTGAAGTAATTAGATTAGACACTGCCTTTATAGTATCTGCAGCCACCTTCTTGCTAATTACTCTAAATAACCAGCCACTGCACACTAGAGGGACTAGGTCAATGCTTTGTTCTCTGCTCTTTAATAACTTTAATTCCAAAATCATGGATTATTTTCTTATGATTTACACTCCACAGGAACTTGCTGTGAGTATTTCTGCAGCTGGATTTAGTCAGTAATTTCACTCCTAGCAGCAGATACTGGCCCTGACAGGCAATGTAATAAACTGATAGCTGGAGAAACCAGCAGGGCACAAAAAGGTTAGACTCTGCTTTCACAGCAGTAGTTAATCTACTGATTTTAAAACAAAGATTATTTCTGATTTATGCAAGTGTAACAGAGAAGAATAAGGCATTATGGCCTCTCTAAAGGGTGCAGTGCTGTTGTGGTGATACTGTTCCAAGTGCTGCGCAGAGTATTTCAGCCTTGCCTACCGTCTGTCTTTGCCTGTGAAAGTGCATCGTCCAAGAGTTACATTTAAAATTCCAATGCTTCTGAGGCCAGACAAGAACTAGATCAGGTGTAAATTGGAAAAGTTCAGTTTTAAGCTGAAAGGAGAGGTAGAAAGGGAAACTACGATATATCAAGGGCCTGACACAGGATCATGGCAAAAGCAACAACTTATTAAGGAAAAGGCATTGTAAAGTCATGCTTCTGCTGTTTTTATTCCACTCTGCACTTAATCATTACATAAAACAGTAAGAATGATTCAGAAGAGAGCAGGAGGAGTCGAACTTCCTTGGGAGAAAGTGATTACGACCAAAAACACCCTTAGAAAAGAAATGGTGTATTTCTGTAATGTAGCATTTCATCAACATCAGGAACAAACACCAAGGAAAAGAAAATGGAAAGAGGAGAAGCAGAAGGAAAAAAAAAAGAGAAGCCTGATTACCTGCGTGTATTGAAGGAGATGCAGAATTTCATTAGCTTTCTGGATAAAGTGAAAGTTGAGTGATACTTCGCATTAATTCAGTATGTGAGTCTCAAACTATGGTAAAAGTACTAGTTAGATACACTTACCTACTTGGAGGATAAGAGTTTCTGCCGCTCCTGAAGTTTTTCTTCTGTAAAACTCAGAGATACAGGAAAGAAATCAGTATCATAGCATCAGTTTTGCAGGTGATGCAGTGAAATGACTTAACTAAGATTCCCCACCAAGTCAGTGCAAGATCTTGGAGCAGAATCCAGGTGTCTCAGTCCAGGGCTAAACTGGTGAAGACTTTGTGCCACAATGACAGCCTGGTGCCAGTTTGCACTTCCCAGCACACTGCTGGCAAATAGCTTTTCCACTACAGCGGAAACTAAGGATTGAGGTGACCCTAGGCCTGACTTGCAGTGGGAGCGTATTTTCTATTATAACTCAGTTCAGGATCATTATTTTTTTCTTCAGAACATTCTCTTACTTCAGGGATATTGAACGAATTTTATTTGAAGTGATAAATCTGTGTTAGAATTCTCCGTCTTTCACTGCTGATCATATGAAATCAAACCATATGTCACAGACAAAGGCACAAGGAATGTGTGCACACTCTACTGTGTTTAAATGCTTCTTTCATCCTTATTGCAGTTGCCATTATTAATTCTTATCAACCACTACTTTCAGAATCCCCATCTTGAAAGCCCATCACAGGTCTTCTGTTATATACATCTTTTGGCTTGTTTAATCTCCCACCTCCGCATGCTCCCTTCCATCACAGCTTTCAGCCCCTTGCTTTGTTTCCCTCTTTC
>NW_010196312.1:10943-28265 GCF_000695765.1 Mesitornis unicolor
ATTCCATATTTTCTTTTGTGTCAGAGTCTATATTTGAAACAACCTCTCGCTTTCAGGTCATCAAAATTCTCCAAAAAAAAATCCCTTCTGAAGTGTCTTATGTTGGTTTCCTACACTAACAATATTTCAAATGTCTTAATCCATACCCTGATGTATCTGCTGTGGACTTTTTTTAGGGAATAATTATGAAAGTTGTATTTGTTGTGAATACTGCATTCATCTGCTGAGTTCACTGCAATTATTCTGAGAACAAAGTGTTATTTTGCATGAGTTGAGTGAGAGGATCTAGTCCTTCCTGGATTAAGGAGCATGCATGAGTACCCACAAATTTCATTGTCAAATAATAGAAGTGAAGAAGCCTCAAGTATTAGGTCAGCCTCGGAATAAAAATGGCAAAAATTTCCAAAGCAAGTGAGTAACTTAAAGCAATGTATGACTTTTTTTTTTACTTCACTCTGCTATTTAGGGACAGATGCAGAAGGGATATTTTCAGAGGCACACATGCTAGACTCTCACTGAAAATTAACAGAATGAATTCTAAAGTCCTTCCTGAAAATGGAGTCTGAGTTCCTTCATTATCAAGCACCTTAAACTTTTTTCCCAATCCAATATAGAAAGCCTGAGGTTTCCCTCTGTTTCTAAATCACTTTTGTCTGTTTTTGGGCCTAATAAAATGTTAGTGGTTTGAAGTGTTTAAACTTTCATAAGCTTAGATTTAAAATGTAATACAGTCATTATTAACAATTCAGTAGAATTTTATGTAGTATATTTTTATTTCATGCTGTGACTAAGAGCATTTAAATGTTTTCAATACTTTATCCAAGACAACTAATAATTTAAGAAAAAGCCTCCACTCCACTCTATTCCTTTCTGCTTTGTTTGATTTTTATGATTAAAAACTCCGACTTTACCACTACTGTTAAACTTAGACCATCCCACAGAAGGCCAGGTGCAGAAAAATACTGATGTGGAAGTGAGGAATTAGCTCTTCCGTTACAAAAAAGTAAATGATCTGAGTATGAAAAGCCAAATCTTCATTTCTGATCAACACTTACAGTGGAGGAAAACCATGGCAATTTAAGATTTAAACTTCTGCTGTAAATATGTACATATGAAAAATTGTCTCATGGTAATACAGGAAATAAGGAGCTGGGATTGTTTGGCAGAATACAGTTATGACTATACCAAATCAGATCGGTAATAAATTGCTGCTTCTAGTAGGAACTGATTGCAGGGCTTTCTTGGCTTTAGAAAGGTTTTGAGCTCATTGGAAAATATTTTGAGAAGAAATGGATCAATACAGTTTTGGCAAGGGCTCTTTAGTCTGTAGGTATCATTCAATTTGTAGCTCTTCACATGAATTTTTCTTTTTCTTTTTTTCACATTGTGTATGCAACCCAGTATATAACATTGACTGCTGCAAAGGCTGCTGGGAACACGGCTCTGGCATATATATCAATGGTGTCAGCATCAATGGGCTTAAAGAGGGACTTCAGCCCGCTCTTTTTATCCAGTTTCATGATGTGCTGCTGTTTTGTCTCTCCAGTTTCTATTTCTATTGTGCCATACGACCCAGGCAGGCTTCTGGGAATTCGGTGCTGCCTGTTGGAAATGGCCAGTTCCTGGTTCACACCAGCTATGGAAAGGGAAAACAGAACGATGGCGTTCTTCACATTTATCTGCAAAGGAAAGAGGAGAACCTATAACAGTGATTTATAGGGCAAGGTTAGCGTGCTACATCATGACACTGACATGGTGAAAAACCTAGGAGATCCAGAAGCGCTGTATGGTATTTGTCACTTGCTTTGCAGAAGGAGTGCTGCAAGACTCTGCTACCACATCTAAATTCTGGTTATAATTTTACATGCTCTGAATTACCGAGGCACCACTGAGACAGCATGCTTAGGCCCTCCTGACTGAAAATAATTGACTGACTTTAAGAAGACAGTTATCCCATCCTGGGGCCAAAGCCAGCAGGGGGATGTCAGCTCTTGTCAAAGCTGAGAGAACGTGGAGGTGAGACAGAAAATGAATATGGATCGGTTGTATCCCCTGCAGCTTAATAAAATGAAGTAATAATAATCATAAATAATACCCAAGGTGCCCGAGAGTTCAAAAATGCGTAGGCCTGGACTAAAAACTGAATTGTTCAAAAAAAAAAGTTCCTTAATTCACCATGCTTCATCACTAACATGCATGTATGTACATAAAGAAAGCAGCAAAGCCATCTGGAGTTTCTGGAAGAAATTTCATGTACAGACTACTTTGTTCAATTTCACTAGGCTTCTTATCTACGTAACTTATATCCCTGCTAATTATATCTGTATTTACCATGTGCAGTTCAGGTGTAAAAAATGGAATCTCCAGGGGACATAATTCAAGACCACAGACCTAGTTTTTGTTTTGCTGACAGCATTTTAGGGTCTTAGCAGAAGCAGAAGCAGCTCCTAAAGAATGCCTGCTGAGCATTTCTTCCCCACCTCATGTAATACTGTTGGAATGGCTTTGCCCTGACCCTACAGGAGCAGCTCAAGGTTACAGTAACTTACACTGAGGACTACACAAATATCAAAGGGTCTGAATTTATTCTCAAAGTGTAAGATGTACAAATCTGACTCAAGACATACTTTGCCTCTCTTCTTACTCGTTCGCTCATGTTCTCCATTTCTATCTTAAACACAGCAACTAACCATGGAAGAATATGTTGTCTTCAGTGCCAACCATGCTGCAAGGGGAAATTAGCACTTGCATTTGGTTGCTTGTCATATTAATGTGACAAAAGAATTAACCAGGATTTTTTTTTTAAGAGGGGTGGAAGAATTTGCTTCCATAACAGAAAAAGGTTGTAATACAGAGTGACTGCCTTTGCAAAGTTTTTCACAATATTGCACTTACTGACCTCTCCACTCTGCCTTCTTGCCTTTATCTTGTTCTTTTGCTTTTTCATGTAGTCAGCATTGAAATGTGCAAATGCGTATTCTACCAGTGCAGCGAAGACAAACACGTAGCAAATCCAGAAGTAAACATCAAGAGCCTTGATGGCAGATGCTCGTGGAAGCGAAGATCGGGCACTGACCATCAGCGTAGTCATAGTAAGAACAGTAGTTATACCTGCAGCGCAGGGTGAGAAAATTGACTTTAGGTTTCACAGTATACACTATAATAAGTGTATTTACTAATCTGAAGCTGAGGAATATTTTCACGGTAGAAGCCCCTTCATAGCGTGGCTTCCGGTTTTCAAAATAGGAGAGCATGTAAAAAGCTGTGCATTTGTATGACTAAGGCAGATTTGAACATGTTGTCCCTGGTTTTGTTCTAGATAGGGCAAACGAAAGCAGAAGATTTAACCCTCAAAAACTTCTGCATCTGGACTTGCAACCCTTACTCAGGCAAACAGATCCACGAGCTCTAGGAACATTTTTTGTCACTGTCCCAGTTCCTTCAAATCAATTCTTTCATACATCCACTATTTCACACATTCACTATTGCTTTTAACCATCTTTAGATGGTTATGTTCTGTTCTTTACTGAGGCAGCTGCTCTGATAACATGACAGAAATTACAACATGAAGGAAATCTATTAAAGGACCTTCTCTTCTGCAAATGTACACATAGTATCACTAAATGCACCTCCATGGAAAATGGAGATTATTAAAGAGCATAATCACAACTTTGGTTCCCCAAACTGTCCACTTTACCTAATGACACTCTGGCAGGCACAGCTGACTGACTGATCCAGAAGGATACCCAGGACATGGCCACCAGTAAGATAGAAGGAACATAAGACTGAATGATGTAAACTCCTCGGTTTCGCCGAAGGTGGAAGTGGAGACTGAGCCTGGGAAACTGCCCTGCTGGAAAAAAGAGCAGACAAAGAAAGACTCCAAGTGTGTGAATTGCAGTTAAACTGATACTCAAAATAACATTTCCTATAATGACACAGATCTACGTTCTTAACCATCACAAAAAGCTTTTTTGACTGTTGTTCAATTAGCCTTCATAAACCCTGCACAAGGTACTGCAGTTCTCCTCAGCACTGTTAGCTAAGAATAGGTCAAATGATTTGTCTCAGGTCATATCAATGCCAGATCTGAAAATAAAATCATGAGTCTTCTCAAATAACAGTATTGCTTCAAAAATGTGTACTGTCTTATCATCTGCTGTAGAAAGTCCTCCAGATACTAAATTTAGATTTTTTAAAAGGCCAAGTTAATTTCAAACTCAAAAATGAGCTTAGAGGAGATGTGCAGCATAAATGAGAATCTGAATACATGAAAGAGGATGAAAAATCAGCAGGATTTTACAAACATTGCAATACACCCAGTGATAGCGCATACACACCACCGACTTCTACTGGATAGAATTAGCGTGCTCTGACTGTACGTCATAAGCTTTATAACACCAGGGCTAATGGAAATTTTTCTGTATCCGAAATTGCAAATTAGGTCAAGAAAGTGTGAGCTATATAAGCTATACCTCAAGTGGTTTTTCTCAAGTGCTGTCTGGTAACTCCATGCAGTATTTTGTCAAACATACAGAGCTAAAGGACATAATATTGTACAGTGGCTACCCAAAGGCTCTGCAAAGGCTGGCATTTTTTTGCAAGTCTGAGTTAAAGAAAACCCTTATAAGAAACCTGAGCGATTTCTGAATTAGTTAAGAAGAAGGATTTTCTGTTATAGATACAGGAGGTTTCCCTATGCAGGAAAAGGTGAGATACTGTCCCTGAAGTGAAGACAGATCCTGTTACCAGATTTGAAGTTCATCATTTCGGTTGTGAACTGGTAATTGGTAATTGTGAATTGAGCAAGCTGCAGCTTGTCCAGCCCATGGATCTCGTCCTGGTTTTCTGACCAGTGGTAGACGATGTCCTCTGAAGAGTAGCCATCTGCCAAAAAAACGCTAAATAAACACAAAGTTTGAGGAAGAAATTAAGAACTTAGAGGACTCATCATGGAAGTCCTCTGCTTCCTGTGCTATGTTGATTTTCGTGGGTCCCATTGCAAACACGGTGTGATTGTCTGGTTAATTCACTGTCCTGGCAACAATAGCATAGCCAGTGTCACACTGGAGCAGCTTTCTTACAGGGACAATAATCCAAGTGGATTCAGACTGACTAGCAATATGTGGTATGGCACGACACACTTCAGTCTTATGAGAAATATTCAAATTATCTCTCAAAAAGCTCATTTGCTTACTCACTTAGAGTAACTCTTACCGTAGTATTCAAACTAGCTTACGTACCCCTGCACTTGCATGGATCCGAGAGTCACAGAAATTTCTGTCTGTAACAGAAAATTACTACTAAACTAATCTATGTCTATCCTAGTGAAGACAGATAAGTGTAATTCTGTACTGCAGCTCTGTCTATCAGCTAGATTTACATCACCTTGGGTATCAGCTGCTAAAGGCTGCAGTTTGGCATGGTGGCAGCTGGATGATAACTGCTAGGGAGAGATGCAGGGCACCAGGGACGTGAGAGTAGGGGGAGATGTGTATGAGGGGATTTATCTGATACGCAAATCCCTAGCAAATCGATCTTTGCTAGTTTTGCTGTTAATGGACAACTTGCTACCAAACCGTTCATTCATTTAATGAGGCTTTATTTCTACATGTTTGTTTCACTGAAATGAAAACATTGAAATTCAATTAAAAAATTCAACAGCCACCACCAAAGCTCCCTGCAGAACTTGCTGGGCGAGAGAACTGATTGCTGGTTCACTGCCTGCTGCCTCTGCATTTGGTGATTGCATAAGTAAAACTGTAGATTGCTATTTTTGACAGGATAAAATAGTATTGTGGTTAATTGCCTAGAAAACAAAGTCAGTGCTATAAAAGAAAATGAGATGCTTGCATCAATAGGCCAGTGAATGTGCTCAGAGGCTGCTATTCATACACCTCTGCAACCCTCAGGACCTGCAGACTCCTTGATAGAAAAGCCCCAAAAGGCCAGATTCATTGCCATTGATTGGGTGGCCCCTGCTTGTGACAGTGGTGAATTTAATTTAAAAGTATTAATGCCCCTGAGAATTAGATGCTGATCATAGAAAAAATACAGGTTGGACAAATGGTAAATTCATTCTTCACTCATTTTTTGTGAGTACAAATGAGTTTAAGCCAATCCATGCAGTATTCTGATGGATTTCTGTGTAACAGATCCAGGAATGCCTAGGCAAGTGAAGCAGCTACGTGAGGGTTAGTCACAATGGTGTTCATTAAAAGCAGGGAATTCTTTCTTTTTCCTGTTTTCACATAAAGAAAAAGTCACACATCAAATTTTGCCTGTGGGCTTCTCCACTTTTTCTCACTGGATTTGATGCAAAGCTCAGTAATGCCAGTGACTGTCACAACTGCTCTGGGTTTTACATGAAGCACAAAGTTCCAGACATTCGTCAGCAGGACTGTAGGTTGTTCATCTTCACTAAATTAAATCCTAGCCTTTTGAATTGGATCAGAGCTGAACTGGCACTGAAAAGTCCAGAGTCTAATGCCCAGCACAGAGGATGAAGGGATTCATGTTTGTACCCTTTATTTCTAAATCCTAAGGCATCCCTTACATCCTTGACTAAAGCAGAATCATTCCAACAAACTCCAGCAAGCTAAGTACCATGTATGCAGGCTTTAAACAAAATACAGACTGTATGAAACACTCTACTCAGCCCTTACAGCTCTCCAGATCCAGCATGCATTCTTGCTCATCCATAGGATACTTGGAAAGGTCCATGTCACAGGCCACGGTTGAGGTAATCCTGTTCCGAGCAACATGAACACCAGTCAGTTACATTCAGATAGAGCCTTTTCCTCAAAATTCAACAACTAAATGGGAACCTCTGAAACCTTAATACTAATACAGGAAACTATTTTCAGAATCCTTACAGCTATTGTCTTTACTAAGTCTGCGGGAAACCCAAAGGTGGGGGGAAATTAAAGAAAGGCCAAATGACTTGTCCAGTGTCAGAGGATGCTTCAGCTACTTCTGATGATAAAATGGGCTTTTCTGAGTTAAATCTACTCCCTTCCACTGTCCCAAAGATCTCTGACAGTACCTTAAGGGTGACTTTGGACTTACAATTTCAGAAGTGCACACTCATTAATTTTTAGAACATTACACAATTAACTTTAAATATAGTCACTGAGTTCTAGCAAGAACACTCTTCCCAAGTGAGGAAATACTACTTTCTCTGTTTGCAAGATGGGGAAGCTGAGCCTAAATCAGGCTCATAGTTCCCTTGGAAAACAGTGAGAGAGCGGAGACCAGAATCTTTGCTGTGTATTCAGCATCTCCTTGCCTGGTGACCAAACAGTTACGAGATGCTGGTCTCCCATTAAATAAATTCTGAAAGTGATCAGTGATTATGCAGTGGGAAATGTGTTAGTGTTGCCACAGATGCTTTCTTGGCAGTGTAATCCTTGTAAAGCAAAGACATCTCTGATAGGGGTCACCAGTACTTTCTTCCATTTTAAATTAATAAGTATTTTAGGAAATCATCCTAGGAAAGCTGTTGTAGTCTGTTCAAAAAGTCAATACATGAATACAGTATAATAAGTTTACATACATGAATACAGCACACCTGCACTCTTTCTCACTCACCTGATGCTGTATAAGATGACTCCGTCTGGCTGCAGCCTGATGAGTTTGTTTTCCACAGTCACATCATGGAACCAGGCAGACTTGGCATTTACTATGAAAGTGTCTGGCAACCAGAGCTTGTCCACAAAGCGGCTGTCTAAGCCCAGAGTTTCGTTGGTGTGGTTGTAAGACAGACGGTCATCTCGCCAGCTCTGGTGCAAAAACACCGTCATGGTATATTCCTAGGACAACAGAAATCCCAATTAAAAAGTGATGCTAAACAAACACAATAATGCCTTGAAACTTGGTCAAAAATCATTGTATTAACCTAGAAATGTATTACCTGTTTCCTGTGCAAATAAGTATTTGTATATTCAGTCAACCAGAGAGCTGCCCAAGCATTTTCATTTCAGTCATATGCTGCTGCCATGGATAAACCCATGATATCAACAGGTGATTCAATGGCAGTGTTATCTATAATATGTTGCAAGAGTTGCATATGTCTTAATGAAGAAAATCACTTTAGTTATCTCCACAAGTACAACTTCTGTTTTTGAAGGGTTTTAAAAACAAAGATTAAAAAGTCAGGTGAAGTTATGCATCTGTAAGGGGGGGAAAGTCAAAGTTTGGTGGGATTCCTGTAATTGCCAATGTCTGCAGAAGGGACTCTGCCTGTGCCTTCAGATACAACGTTTGTTCTCTGCAGTATCTTCTTGTGGCAATTTCTCCACTCCAAACACGTTGGGCACCAAGCATCTCTCTATTTAGTTAATTTTCTACACTTTCTGTCATTGCAGTGCATACGTTCACAACTCGGTAGGTTTAACTGGTAACGTACCATGTTCACTTCTGAGATGTGGTCAATGCTGGCTACTTCAATTGCAAGAGCGACGTTAACAGGAGGACCTGAGAAAAAATGTCTGAATGGGGTGACTGACATCATCACAGTACTTATAAAAATATAGCTGACCCACAACTGTTAATTCTTTCATACGGAGTGAATTCATAGAAGTGTTTTCCGTTATAAAGTACACTTTCCAGGTAAAAATCTACCTTAAAGCTAGAGATTTAAATCTTTTATAGATTGTGTCCTCAATTTTCAACAGAACACCTTGCTTCAGTGATGAAGGACGTGAGATACAATCACAGCTACTGCAAATCATGGAGTCCCTTCTGGGAACCACATCATCTTGTTTCAGATAGCACGACTTCAAGCAAATGCAGAAATTATGGCCACTTAACGTAATTCAAAACTGAAAACCAGTGATTTAAGAATTGTAACAGCAAGAAGACCGTGTTGCTAATTCTGCTGTACAGTCTTTTTTCAAGATCAAGCAAATTGTTGATTGTTATTATTTCCAGTATCCAAGTAATAGACAACCACAGGCTTCTAATCATGGGGAGGATGAAGTTCACACGAACACCACAGGATAGAAGGATTAGGGTAAGAAACAAGAGAGACATTACTCTGAAAAGCCTCACCTCCAATCCCAG
Organism: Mesitornis unicolor; assembly: GCF_000695765.1. Lineage (NCBI taxonomy): Eukaryota > Metazoa > Chordata > Aves > Mesitornithiformes > Mesitornithidae > Mesitornis > Mesitornis unicolor. The sequence goes on from NW_010196312.1 coordinate 20,007, forward strand.
GCCTGAAATTACGTGCATACCCTTTCATTAAATCATCCAGGTTGGGTAACCAGGATATTTCGATGTTGGAACCTATGTAATCTCCGATGTCATTCATAGCTCTAGGTAAAGAGAATAAGTAGCTTTTAAAACTTTGCCACGTTTACGAGTGGAAAAAAAATAACAGAAAATGGAAGACATTGACTTCTTTTACACCAGACACCACCTACAGTATAATCAGCTATATTGGTAATTCAGTGGAAAGATCCTGTATATAGATGGGAAAAGCATTTCAGATATTTCTGTTTAAATCAAAACATATTTTGGGGAAGACTGTGGCCTCTTTCTGAAATACAAGCATGTACATGGTAATGTTTTTTCTTTTCAAAAAAAAAACAGTAGGAAAAGAAAGATCTAGAAACATGAAGAAAGCGTGAGGGAAACCAAGGTTTGTGCAGCATGGCCCCGTCCCCCTCCCAGAAGTAGGGCTCCATCTCTCAACTGCTGTGCATGTGCTTCTTTCTGATCCAGTGGTGCTCCTTGAAGACATCAGCACAGTTTCTCGCTGTGATTTTCCACACTTGGCAGATGCCAGCTCCTCAACTCTCCTTAACTGTACAAGCAGTTACGTGGGTATTCCATAATACCTGATAAGCAAAGGCAAGCTTACATGGTCTTCACTGACTTTTTAAACTGAGCTGGCAGACTTCGTTTGAAGCAGATCTGGGCCTGCTCACACGATTCCTCATGCCAGCGCTGTGACTGACGTGACAGGAACAGATAAATGAAGGACAGTGACAACGTCTACCACAACTGTTTGCAACAAGAAAACCTCCCAGTGGTTTGAGAGGGCCTGTATCTGAATGCAAGCACCCTATCAGAGCTGTCTGAGCATTGTTTTAGCATCTTCTACTGAGTCCAGCAATAAATGTGGCATTTGATAGACATATATCACTAGTAACATCGGTGAGAGGCTGCAGAGCAATACACCACAAACATGTTCTGCCCTGGTACTTACATAACTTTCTTAGGGTGTTCATGCGACATTGACCCACATAAAGCACGCGGTTTTTCTCTCCAAAATATGCCACTCTGGGCAGTCAGCTCAGTGCATGCAGTTACTGCTAACACGGGAGCAGAGTATCCTGCAATAACCAACTCTTCTTCTCACAGGGGACTGAAAGAAAAATCTTTGATTGCCCCAGTCATAAAAGGAAGGAGAGTTCTGGGATTGCAGGGTATAAATGTCAGTTCTGAGCAGCAGAGCCACTGAAAACCTGCACTAACAGAGCTGTCAAAGCTTAAGTGACCTGAAAGCACAGGGACCCTGCTCCAAAGTGAAACTTCATTAGTTCACAGCAAAATCTTAACTTTGGGGATGTATATTAAATTGCATTTGTGTTTCCTTGCCATGAGCACACTGCTGTATGTTCATCTCAAGTGCCTCTCCCAGATATTTCTCAGGTTCCTAAATCTCTTCTGAGTAAGGATCTTGGAAGACTCAGAGCCATATTTTCAGCTACATAAATCAGAATAACATAACTGATTTAGACAAGGGCTTTGAAGATTTATAAGTAAACTTGACAGAGGTTTTTCTTTTTTTATTGGGTCTCATCAGCTATATAAATACTTCATTCTACCAGACTGCTGCTATGTGCTGGTCTTTCAATCATCCAACTGTCAGTATTTACTTAAATGACAGTATAGTTTCATAATACTTGGCAAGATCCAGATGCTAAGCTCTGGCTTTCTTCTGCAATACCATCAAACGCTGCAGTTCAGAAACACTTTCATTTCTTTTCTTTTACATTCCCTACCCTATTTCTGGAAATACTAAGGCTATTAGTTAATACAGAAAACAGTTTATTTTAATTCAATTAAGGCCTTGCCAGATTAGAGAATGAGACTATGCTGAAAGTAATTTGTTTCAAAATGTACTTGTTTGTAAGTCTCAGTCACAATATGTAATGGTACCTCTAATCAGTACAATATCGGAGCTCCTTTCATAGTAAAGAATGATACTTTATGTCTTCTCATAGTTAAATACCTAGAGTACACTTGAATGAATATATCTGCCTCAAATCTCTTTGCCTTTTCAGTAGAAGATGGAGCTTTTCAACTCCTGTTGCTAAAATCGCAGGAAGCTCTGGAAAATGTTTTGGAAACAGTACCCAAGTTTAATTCAGTTAAGGCCTTGCCAGATTAGAGAATATGAGACTATGCTGAAAGTATTTTGTTTCAAAATGTACTTGTTTGTAACTTGTAAGTCTCAGCCACAATATGTAATGGTACCTCTAATCAGTACAATATTGGAGCTCCTTTCATAGTAAAGAATGATACTTTATGTCTTCTCATAGTTAAATACCTAGAGTACACTTGAATGAATATATCTGCCTCAAATCTCTTTGCCTTTTCAGTAGAAGATGGAGCTTTTCAACTCCTGTTGCTAAAATCGCAGGAAGCTCTGGAAAATGTTTTGGAAACAGTACCCAAGTCAGGAGGTGACTGCACTGTAGTGCCCTACCTGTGAGATAGGAGAATCAACCTTGTGCTTCCTACACACAATAGTATGGAAGTGCTCAGTACGAGTTGTAAGATGAGAGTACCATGCACATTTATGAGTACTCAACCCCAGAAAAAGAATAAACAGAAATTCTGCTGCTCCCCTTTCACAACAGGTCCTGCTACTTGTGTGCATTGAGAACTCATCCCCAGGTAACTCAGAACCAGTCACTTGCTATGAGAGAAGAAATGTCACTGTAAGAGCTGCCAGGAGCCTCACCTCTTTTTAAACAGTATTTACAGCGTGCAGCAGTTATCCTGCGTCAGTGTTCTGTTTAATGGCATTAAGGAGAGCCATAGAGCTAAGAGGAAGTTAAAAACATGAGAGCTTGGTTAAAAACTGTGGGCTGCAGCTTGCCATGTGTTTTAAGCAGATTACAATCTAGAGGGAGTTTTACTTAAATATCCATGACACAATTAAAATTAGTCTTGTTTCTATTATTAATAAAGCCTTAGGGTCAGATCATCAGTGTAACGAATGCGTTGAAGTTAGTGGAGCTATACGGACTTAATACCAGTGAGAGTTATTAAAGTATTACAGCTGAAATAATTTAATGGCTAGATTTACTTTGCTGATGTTTGTACTACGGGTTCATTTCTAAATTTCTTTGAAGTGGACACCACAACGACTCTTACTCGGTTACTGTCGTTCTCACACACTGGCACGGTGTGCGCAGAATGGCTCCGAGATACTCAAAGAAATCTCCCATTCCCCTCTTTTTTTGTCCCTTCAGAATATTGCGAGAACGCAGGAATAACAAACTCAAGAATGCACCTATGATATTTTAGTTTCTTATTTATCTGGTGAAGACAGAAGTGGGAATATTAGCAGAGAGAACAGTAAAAAATGATGACTTTGGAAAGCAGACCTTTACTTTCGTGGCACTTTACAGGCCAGTTTTTGGTAACTCCTTTGAGCTATTCCTCTAGACTTCTGTACATCAGCTCTAGTGCTTTAAAGTTATATGAAGGGTGGTGGGAGAATTTCATTCATCCTTGATAAGCAGTTGAGATTATATGTGGCCTAAAATATTATTCATTTATGGTACCTGAAAAAGGAAGACCAGCAGAGAAAAGATGCATTGGAAGGGATTAACGTTTCATGGTGTAAGCAGTAAAGATGAAAAGAAAGGAAACTACTCTTAGTTGATTCAGCAACTTCACTTCCTGACATAAGCTGCTGTAAAGCTTGTTTTAGTAAGAAAAGGACTTTGTAAAATTAAGCTATTGATTTGTAATATTCAAGGGGCAGAACAACTCATCAAAAAGCTTATCTTTACTTCGCACCAGGCCGGAGTGGGGTGCCTGGCTGACTGAATGGCAAGTCCTGGGTAGTAATAGCACTCTGGAAGTCATTCCCAAACCTGAAGCCAAAAAAGATGATTTCTCATCTACACTCTGACTCCGTACACATCTCATTTCAAGCAGATATTCTGGAGAATATGTTTGCATCTGTCCATACCTGGAGTTTAAACATTGTGAGAACTTCAACAGAGCTTGTTGTTAGCAGCAGAAAACAGATTATTGCTGCTTAAACTATGAAAAGAATAGTCGGTTCTGATGGGAAATCACCACTGATAAACCTGGCAAAGCCATGAAGTTCTTCTTTGCCTAACAAAGTGTCCTTGACGCAGGTTAGAGACAGCAACTCCAAGCAATGACTCTCAAATGACGAAGCAATGCATCTCTTTCAGAGCCAAGTACTCTCAGCTCTAGAATAAGCAGTGCATATATCCCCAAAATCCTTTTTATCCAAGCTGACAGGACCATTGCATTCTGCTAATTGGGACTGATCTGGAGGAGAAGCATCTATCAACTTGGACAGCACACGCGTGTCAGGCAAGTGAGGTATTAGCCTCACTTCACGATCTTCCAGGCCGCTGCTTGAAAATGGTTGCTAGAAATTTATCAATATTACTAGAAAAAAATCTAGTCTTTAAATTACACCAAGGAAAGAGGTGATCTGTATGTTCTGTGTGAATGAGGGCACTACAGCAGCTGAACAAGGGATAACATAAGCAATATTATTTTTTGCACAGCAGTGCCAAAAACTCAGCAGCATCTTTAAGTCAGTGGCCAAGGAGACAGATACTGATTTTAGGTCACACTTGTAGGGGAGTGTGCCAACCTTTTGACAAACGTATAGCAGTAAGATGTGGGAAATCACTTTTATTGCCTCCTGTTTCCTCTTTAAATCTGCTAACCTGATTCTTCATGGGCCTGTGACGTAGTTGTTATAGGAATCTTTTAACCTGGCGGATGGGGATACCAGTCTGGCTGATACCGAGGACTAGGATGAAGAACATTTTATTTTCTTTGAGATAATCTTTTGGAGATAAATGTCCCGGATGCCATTGCCACTCCAGAAAACTTTCTTGGGAAAAAGACAAGGAATATCCTGCAGGGTCAGTGACCAATGTGGGCTCTGTCAAACTCCAGGATTATCCGGAGCAGTGTGTGTGTCCTTCCCATCTGCCATTCCTGGCTCTAAGTGAAGCTTACTGTGAATATGTTTTGTATTTTGAAATGTAATTGAAAAAGCATTAGGCTTAATTCATGGCAACCTTCTGAATGTAAAAGCCCTTATTTTCTCTCTGTGTGTTTTAAGCTATAGAAAATGGACCACTCTTCGCATATATTCACATGTTAAAGCTGTTCTGTCACCCTGAATAGAAGTAAAAGGCTGAGGGAGACACACAGCACAAGAACAATTGTATGCAAATGTACAAAAGTCATTTAACGTAGTAGAATCTTAAATAGAAAAGATACATCTCTTTTTAGAGAATTAAAATCTCTTTCGGTAAAGAATTACAAGGTACGGACACACACCCCAAACCTCCCATCAATGGTATTCTTTCCCCACGCAAATGAAGAAATATTTCTCTACTTGTATTTCAGCAGATGATCTCACTCACTGTGACACATTTATTATGGCAGCATCCAGAGCATATCAAACTCTGATAAAATTGTGGAAGCTACAGTCCTTGTCCCAAAGAGCTGTCAGTCATACAAATACCAAATTTCTTGCCACTAATCACTGCCTCAAGCAGGCCAAAAATCCTACTTTTAAAAAATGTTTACCTGAAAACAGCCCTGGCATAAGTCAGATGTGCTGACTTTGGTTGAATTTGACTCATTCACTTCAGTCAAATAGCACACATGACAGAGAAATTGCTTCAAATACAGCTCTTAAAGCACCCTGAAAGGATATTCAAAGCTGCATGTATTCCCTGCTTCCCTCTGCCAAACCTGACCATCATTTTAAGAGGTAGTTTTGCCTTTGGGAAGTCCTATGTCGTGCTGCTGAGCTCAGAACTTGCTGCAATGTTTTCCTTTTTGGAGCACGGTTTTGCTCACACCTGTGAGCGTGCAGTCCCTTGAACTCACAAGCAGAGAACTTGGTGTTGGATGGGCTCTGCCATCACAACCATGGATCACATTACAAGTGGAAAACAAAATCAGAGCAATAAAATGCACCTATTGGCAGCTATCATAAAACCACATTATCAATAAAATACTGCTCTTCATGAAAGCATCACTTACAAAAAATAATTCCATGTAATGTCATATTACAGAAGTCCTAGGAAGCAGGACAAGGAAGTTAATGTGCTTCTTGGGTCCTTACAAGGGGAATTATTTCGTAGGTTATCTATGTCTGAGTAACATTACTGAGGCATTTTGGTTTAGTTCTGTTTAACTTATGAGCCAGGTTACTCACTTTTACAAGATTAATGTTGTTCTGCCATAGCCACGCTGAATTCTGACTCTTGAGAAACCTGATGTACAAAAGAGTGCAGCTTCCTTCGACCATTGGCTGGTTTACACTTTGGCATATTTGGAAAACTGCTGCAAACCGAACAGCTGGAATCTCACCAGCCAGAATTTGCCTTGCCTTACTCTCTGCCATGAGTATTTATATATATTTCTAACAAACAACTAATCACTGTTGTGCAACCAGGGGAAGAAAGTAAAGTTCCTAGGTAATTAATCCAAATAGAAAGAATTTATCCCACAAATTCTAGGTTGCATGATTCCTGGCAGTTGCTGTGCCTAGAAACAGATCTTGAAGACAGAGGCCAAGAAGGCTGACTCTTCCTTAAAATTCTTTTTTCCCCTTCTTTTATACTCAAACACCACTTTTCAACCAAAATACTTCATGCCAGCCCAAGTGCAGAGAGAGAGGAACAGGATCATTGAAATTACGGGTAAGATCCTGAAGCCCCTAGGTCCTGAGCAGTATTTTCTCTGCCTTCACTGCAACACTGGATTGCTTCAGGGTGAGCATGAGGGTGTCAGGATCTGACCCTGCGTAAGAGATTCAAGGTCACAGGGAGCACCATGGGGTGCTTCAAGGTCCTCAAATGCAAGATCAGCTCAAAAATCAGATCTCACCAATTCCAAAAACTACAACAGCAATATTACGCCTTAGTACAGTTAGCGCTTTGCTGCTCGTACTCCCCTGGAGCTATTAATAATGTCTATAAAGTAGACGTAGGAAGACCCCTTTAATGCCACAGCCATCCCTCCTCTGGATGATGTAGGCATGTTTTTACATGCAGCAAGTCCTTTTTTTACTCCCCCTTCTATTTTCATTGCATAATCATGGCAAGCTTTCTCCACATACAGCCCCCAGATCTGGAGGGAATATATAGAGAGCATAGCTGGTTGCCTAGCTAACACCTTCAGAATAAATGTGACTGAGAACTGCAAACATAGATCTTTTCCATTTATTATTTTAAGGAATGGTTGGTGTTCTTCAAACGCTTTTATCTAAGATCTCTGCCAGCCTCTTCCTCGTACCTCAAGTTCAGGAGACTTAATGAACATGTTAGAAAGGAATGTCTGTATTTTGGGTGTTTTAATTGTGCCTATGGAGGCCCTAAGCAAAGATGTTCAGCTGGTACCCCACTGCTTGTGCTGCGTTTTATGGAAGAGTTTGTGTTCAAGCAGGCCCCCTACAGAGCTGTTTACAGGGATGAGGCTGTGCTGGGATGTGCAGTGCCATTATGAAAAGTCGTTGCCCCCAATTTAAAGTAAGTGCCCTCGGGAAAAGGCTTCCACAGGCATCCTGTTAAAAACACACCCTGGGATTAACCTGAGAAACTGCTGCTCAGTTGGCAGAACTGCATCTTCTGCTAGAAAAAGAGGAAAGAAATAATAATGATAATAAAAAATGGAGCACATTGAGGAAACTCTTCAGTCAAGACCCCTTTTTCTACTGAACATGCACTCAAGCAGCTATAGCCCTTAAATGGGGAGCATCCCTGGGCAAGAGTGGTGTGGGAGCTACAGCCAGAGCTGGCATCCTGCACCCCAGCCACCCCAAAGAGCGGCTGCCTGAGGCCAGCCTAAGAGAGAAGGAGAAGGTGTTTTCTTACCTGATACACCTGTGCTCCTGGGTGCACAGTAGAACCAAGGCAGGAAAAACCCAGGTAAGAAATTCCATTTTACTCCCATTGATTAGACAGTGGCAACCAAAACCCAGGGTCCCTGGCTCAGTTGGCAGCTCCAAAGCCCCAGCGGTGTTGCCATCCTCGCTTGCTGTGGGAAGTTGAGGTTTAGTTTCGAGCCCGGTATCGTTGCTCAGCAGCAGCAGCACCCCCGGTCTCCGGAGTGCCCGGGAGCCATGCAGGCAGCCGGCGATGCGGAGCAGGTACCCGGGTCGCCCTCCTCCTCTGCGGGGTGGCTGCGCTCCGCCGCTCACTGCCCCCCCGCTCC
>NW_010196312.1:28625-35549 GCF_000695765.1 Mesitornis unicolor
CGTCCTCCCTGTGCAAATCCCGGCTGCACAACTCCGGGGCGACCGCAGCTGCAGCCCGGCTCCCGGCAGCCCTCCGAGGGAAGAGGGAGTGTGCACAGGGGGGGCTCTGGGCAGGGCAAGCTGCCACCCCTCCGCTCTCTGAAAGCTGTCCCAGGCTGGCGGTGCAGACCCGAAAGCGCCGAGGTTTTACAAACTTCTGCCTCGTCGCTCTCCGATTGCTAAGGGGCTTCTCTGGAGTGCAACGCTGCAGGTTGCTTCAGCGAGCACGGAGCTGTGAAACTGCAGGAGCGATCCTCCCTCCGTCCCACGGCTGCCGGGGGCCGACATCCCCAGCGCTCACTGGCACCGCGCTCCTTCCTCCTGCGCCCTGCAAGCTCCCGGGGACCTCTGCTCGCTCTTGAGGAACACGATCCGCGGCAAGAGCAGGGAGCTGGGGCAGAAGGCTGCTCGGGAGTTTGGGGTCATCTTTACTTGCAGGTCAAACTCGATTTTCTTCTCTCCTCCTCTGCTTTTTGGTGCTGTTCAAATGGTAATTTTCAAACCAACCCACAAAGGAAACACTGTGAAGGAGACACCTTAAAGAAATTGTCTCATAAAGCAAAAAAAGAATGTGCAGATACCTTAATCAAATGAAAGGATGCACCTGGGGTAAAGTGTTCTATTTATCTTTTTGTGTGCTTAATTTTGTGTTATTACTTAATACCAGTATTTCAAATGGCCACTAAGAGGTGGTGGGTGAGGACAATAACAGCCCCGTGGGATGGAGGAGGAGAATAAATGTACAGATTATCTACAGAATGTGTGCAGCTGTACACAAGACGTACACAAATGTACATACACGCACATAGAAGATCATGTGTCAGAAATGTGTAAGAATCATGTGAGGGTTTATTTTCTTCCTGATCATTCCCTTCCTCTTCACATTTCAATGGTCATGCCTGCAGCTACTGCACGCTAAGGAGGAAAAGACCTGAATTTCAACTCAAGTAGTTGGATTGTTGCATGAAAACTGGTTTTTTGGAGGAGAGAAACCAGAAGATCTTTGGTGGAACTTACAGGATGACATACAGGACAGAATGGTTCTGTCTCTCTGTATGGCAGAGCAGAGTTTCACCTCTCAGGATATTGTCCTGTTTTCCCTGCTCTTAAGGGTGGTGTTCCAATGAGCCATGACCTCCTCCGAAGACTCCTTGGTAGTGTTTTTCTCTGGCTAGACAGATGCCACCTCATTTACCAGTAAAGAACAACAGTTCTCTGTGTCTTCAGCACACGTCTGTAGAATAGCAAAAACCAGACGAGGCAGTTTGTGTTTTAGAACGAATGTGTGTGCGTGTATTTCACACCTGAGTACCACTGTGTAAGCGTCTGTATCTGTGTGTTGGTATCATGGTGACATCATGGTGACGTCTGCTCTGACGGGACAGACGTTGCTCCAAATCCGACCATTAAAACAAGGGAAAATACAATGGCAATCCTCTAAAAGACTCGTTACCGAAAGAATCGTGTTCCTCCAACAGCTCCGCTTTCAGTGCTTACTCACTTTGATCCTGTGAAAAAGTTCTGTGCTGTCAGTGGTTCTGATAGTGCAAAAAAGAAAAAGAGGAAGAGTATCACCTACATCCTGTGTTCTTCTCTCGATTCATTCAGATCGTTCTCTTCTTGTTTCTCCTTGTACCTCTGAAAGAGGAGCCAAAACAGCCAAAACCAGTAGGGTGACGGCCCACAAGGTCTTCAATGCAGTTGTGATGGGAACATGTTCAGCTTCAAAAAGCTGGTAAAAATCTGGTAATGCAGGTATGGCATCATGGTTCTGTTCATCCCTGGAAAAACAGGGATATGCCGGAAATGAATGGAAATGAGTAACCAGTCATTTCACTGGGCATTGCACGGGGATATTGATCCAATTGCTGAAATCATCCTGAACAATCAGGGGTTTATATTCTAGATTGGAATTAATAATGTCATCATGAATGAAAGAAATATATCCAGGGAGTTTTCCATCAGCACCATAACAGTGCCCGGCTGTAACAAAAGCTGATGTTATCCTCACAGGACTGATTTAGCTACCGCTCTGTGTCTGTGCTTCAGAAAAAGAGATGTTCCAAGATCCATTCCCACAAAATCTGAAAATAAATGTGTCACTTCTCTCAACTAAATAAATTACATTTGGTGTATATGGGCCCTAATGATATCCTCTGTGTTATACAGAAGTGCAAGTGCTAGGTCATTCAGCCTTGGTTTTAGTTGATTCTACATACAAATACATATTTAAGCCCTATAGGCTGTAACACAGATCTATCTATCTATCTATATCTACACCCCCACTCAAAATTAATTCCTATTAGCCAAATGGAAGAGAGGGGATAAAATAATAAAGATCAACAATATATTTAATTTCCTACAATTCTAGCAGAATATCCTAAACTCTTTACAGTAAATGACAGATTAAAATTGCTCAAGAGATAGATTAAAAAAAACAATTAAAATTGCTATTAAAACAGCAAAACAAAACAAAGTAAATAAGCTCCCCAAATCTTTCTCATCTAATCCTCTTGAAAATAATTAAAGCTTTTCTTTCCTTTAGCTACTGGCTTGGAACTGTCACATATTCTTCAAAAGATGGCCCGTGATGCTATATTTTCCCTAAGCCTTTTTGTCACTCTGCTAAATTTCTGCCTCTCCTCAGCCTGTGTGGCTGCAGGCACCAGTTTATGAAAATAAAATGCCCATCCCCTGACCTGCCCTTGCCGTGGAGCTCGGCTGGAGCACGGAGTGCGTGAGGTCAAACCGTGCCCCATGGCTCAGTGACACGGCCTGGGCCACACGCGGCACATCTGGCACAGCAGAGCAGCGACCAGGCCCAACATTGGGTGGCCCACCATGGCCACGGCAGCCTGTCAGCGTTGGTGAGCTCTGCCCACATCTGGACAACTTTACAAGTAAATAGCATTTAAACATTATTATTATTTTTCAGATCATTACTTATTACTACTGTGTTGACAAATAGTAATTTTTGAAGTGTTTACTCTTTCTCAAGCCAAGGTCACAGTTCTGAAGTAATGTCTTACTAGAAAGAAAACCAGAAACCCGCACTTCAAAAGCTGTCATGTAACAGGTGACTTTTTCCTCATCACAGTCATCCGTAGTTTTGTAGCTGCCACCATAAAATACTGTATTGGAGAGCATAATTTGATGGGCTCGAGAAGGAATGTGCTCAGTGATTTTGGCCAAATAATATTTCATAGTCCTTTATTACCCCTGGATTTTGAAAGCAATATCAAAAGGACATTATTTAAATTTATTTTACAGTTGCATTGCATTACCTGATATTCTCAATAGATCATTTTCTAAACAGGACAGGTGGTTTTACTGCCAGCAAAGCAAAGATGTCCCATTGTCATATTGCCACGCAGAATTTTTAGAGGCAAATAACGCACCACACTGATGATTATTTTCACTCTCTCACGATTCCACACAAACAGTTCATGAAAAACTGTTGTGGCAACGTCACCGAACGTCTCTAGATAAATAACTTACACACATGCTTATTTTTATAAATTAGATTTGGGAATATCAGTAGCAATCACGTGGTGGGAATAAATAGCTCACTTCAGAGGTTGTCCTGTACTTGCACTGTGTGAATGTCCTGTGGCCCCAGCACAAATGTGTCAGTATTTAATAAATATCAGTATAACCACAACATTCCTTTTCCTTTCACCTGAAAGGAATGGGAAATCTAGATTTTCTCTCTTTCCAGATGTTCTGTAGGACACCCAGTTCCTCAGCCTGCACAGATTTTATTGATGCCCACGATGTGCAGTGCAGCCAGACACGTTCCCCTCTTTTTCTGGGATGAAATCCCCACTGCCCCAAGCCAGGGCACATCCAGATGTGGAGCTGCCTGCCTGGCTCCAGATGTGCACTGCCCTGGGCACTCCTCTGGGGACTGCTCTCACACCAAATGCCCCTCATTCTTTCTTACTCCCCCGTAAGGATGACTCACCATTAAGATGCCTATCGATATTTTGCTGTAGTTACAGTCAAACGTTGATCCCTGTCACAGAACAAGGGCAGAGAAGTTGTTTTATGTAATCTGATATGAGCTGCACTGCCAGGATTAAGATTCCATTATTGGCATGTCTTCCTGCCTGAAAGCTGGAAAGCTCCATATAGGAGCTCCTGTCACCTTGGAAACGTTCAGAAAAGAAATGCCAGCCGCCTGTAGAAGCGCAGTATGGAACCATACAGCAAACTGCACTGGCCACGGCTACTGAGTTTCAAATTGATCATGAGGTGGTCCTAAAGTAACTTCACTGAAATGCCTCTACATTTAACTTCACAGTAAGACAGCAGCAGGATTTTGATGTGTGCGTGCTCACTCCGTTACCTGGTTTCTCAGAGGTGGATCACTGGTGGTCAGCGTCTACAAAATCTATGAGAGTAGCATCAACCACTGCCTTTTTGTAAATCTCCTGGAGCTTAAAGCTGGAATAGATTCACTGATTTGTAGTTGATGGACATAAACTGTGGACTGGGTGATACGAATTGTCAGGGGAGCCACAGTTTAGCATCTTCAGAGGAACTGCGGATATCTTCTCTCTTCTCACATTGTATGGCAGATGAAAACCTCGACTGCCTTTCCTCAGTGACAAATTATTCCCCTGACACAAAATCATGATCAGGGGCCAGGAAATCGTGCGGTCAGGAGTAACGGGTAGTGTGCACTGCGAAATGACTGGGGCTAATTGGAAGGGGGCTGTTGAAAAGCTTCGATAACAAAACATCTGGTCGTTCTGTATTAGGTTGGATTAGCAATTTGAGTTTTGCTCCAGATCAGAGTGAATCCTGTGTCAACACTTCTTACGGAATGACAACTCAATTTCTAATCATCGCCAAATGCTGAGTCTCAGGCTGCAGCAGTGGTTATAATCCAGTATATTTTACAGCCAAGTTACAAGTCAGCGATTCCTTTTTGACTCAAGGACTGGATAGGTTTTTAGTGAACTTGGAGGTTAACCTCATAGTCATTTATTGCTGAAACTACAGCCACCATTTTTTGTTGTTACCATGAAAGTCATCCAAACACTTGTAAATTGGGACTGAATAAATGCTCTGGATAAAAATATCACCAGAGACTGAAAATCAGTGATATTACCAGGTGTTCTTAGGAAGTGTTTGCTTGAGGGAAACAACCATGCTTGGATCTTGTACATCCTGACTCTCGGAGTGTGAGAGCCGGCGGGTTCAGAGTTAACAGCAGTTACATCTATTCTAGATCTGCAGAGAGAGCTATACAGTTAATCACCGTATATTTTTAGCCTACATCTTGTAGCTTTAATCCTGCAAATGTCTGTATGTGATTTGTTTTATGTAACGGGAATAGATGCCATAAAATCAAGATTCCACCATCTACAGAGCTAAGAATGTCCATGTATTTCTACAGAAGGAGGACATAAGTGTAGGACAGGGAATTGGTCACTGAATCATATGTACTCTATACTGTGGGTGCCACGGAAAGAAATACTTAGATTTGCAGCATGTGCTTCTATGCCTGGTATCAAAAAACCAGACCTCACTTGTCATAGCAACTACAAAAAATGACAAAAATATTGCTTACAACTGAGGAACGTTTTCAGTTAAATACATCTGAGAATGCCTCCCGTCTCTGTGTAGGGATCAGTGTTTATTTCGGTGTAGGGCTCAGCTTAAGGAATGATGTCTCAGTGTTTTAATAACTGAATCACTTTGAATCTTTGCATAGCTGAATTGCTCTACCACGTCATTTCGGCCTAGTGCCAAGAATAAGGGGACAGGAATCTGCTTTTCTGGGAATCCAACTGCACTGCTCCTTAACTTCGTCAAAATAATACTTGGATAGAATAGAAAGGAAACGTAGTTAATCACCAATTAGGAGCTAAAATCTGGTAATTGAATGCAAACACCAGGTTCAGAAGATTCCTCTGAAGAGCTGAGTGTTCCCACTGAGACACATTTTACGAATACAAACATTTCACTTTGCTATGTAAATTACTGAAACATCATGTAAATGCTTTTTCATCTGGTGATTTTGGGGCATACTTGTAACGATCATTAAAACGTTACAAGGGACCTCAGAAGCTGCAGTTTCTGCTGAAGCTCAAGGAAGCATTCAGAACGTGGCGTTATAAATGGGCAGCGTGAGCAGTACCCATGATTTTTGCTGTAATAACCTTTAATTAGGAACTGATGGTGAAATGTGATTGTCAGAATAATACAGGCTTACTGCTGAAAAGACATTTCAGACTGCTTCATTCTGGACTGAAACTCGGAAATATTCGGTCTTGTAAAATGGGAGTTCTCCAGCCTCCGCTCTGCCTCCTGCATTGCAGGAGGTCACATCAATTCACTACAAAGATTTTTTAATCATAATGCCACCAACCTGCTTACAATTTGTAAATGAGGAACGAATAGTAAGGTGAAATTTTACTGAAAATGTCTGTGAGTTCAGTTACCTGGGACCACCCGAGCCACACGCCCCGGTGCCAGCAGTGCTAAGTTGGTGCTGTGAGGGGACCCTCGCCCATGTTATTATTCACGTTAATGCAATGGAGGCCTTAACGCCACCCTGGTTTTAAAGTCCTGGTCATCATTTTCTACATTAGCATGTCAAAAGCTCGCAGAAATGTATTAAAAAGTCTTGCAATCAAAACCGGAAAGAAGAGGCATTTCATAGTAGTTCATATTTTAACCTACACTACTAAAAATAAAATAATCGTCAAGCAGGGAAAAAAATAAACCCACCCTGCTCAACTGCTCAGCTGGTTCAAATGTTTGTAATTCATTGGCTCGAATAAAGCCATGCACACCCGCCCTGCAGCTCCTGGTTCCGCCCGCTTGTAAGGGTGCAAATTTAGAAGCGAGAATTGAGCCCCGGGCCCGCGCTCA
>NW_010196313.1:0-491 GCF_000695765.1 Mesitornis unicolor
CAAGGGCCGGGGCAAAGAAAAAGGGCCGGGGTAAAGGCCGGGGCAAGGCAAACACCAGGGCAAGGCAAGGCAAGGGCCAGGGCAAGGGCCAGGGCAAGGCAAATGCTGGGGCAAGGCAAGGCAAGGCAAGGGCCGGGGCAAGACAAGGGAAGGGCCAGAGCAAGGAAAGGCAATGCGAGGACCGGTACAAGGTAAGGTAAGGAGAGGCAAGGCAAGGACCAGGGCAAGGAAAAGAAAGGCAAGGTAAGGTAGGGCAAGGCAAGGCAAGGGAAGACAGGAGCAAGGCAAGGGCCAAGGCAAAGAAAAGAAAGGCAAGGAAAGGGCCGGGGCAAGGCAAGAAATGGCAAGGCAAGGTAGGGCAAGGCAAGGCAAGGCAAGGCAAACGCTGGGGCAAGGCAAAAAAAGGCAAGGGCCGGGGCAATTAAAAGGGCCGGGGCAAGGGCCGGGGCAAGGCAAGGCAGGGCAAGGCAAGGGCCGGGGCAAGACAAGGC
>NW_010196314.1:0-384 GCF_000695765.1 Mesitornis unicolor
AATAAGATAAAATTCTATATATATTATCTGCAATAAACAGATCCGCCCCGTTTTCCCTGCCGCGCTGTCCCAGATGTGGTTATAGGGTGAGGCGCAGGTTTCCAGGGGAGTCAAACGGAAGCGAAGGATTTTTGGGGTTTTTCCTCAGCTACGCACCACGAACCACCACCCAAACCCAGCCTGTGTTTAACCCCGGGTTAAACTGATGCGCTGTGACACTGCCATCGAGGGGCCCCCCGATTCGCCGGTAATCGCCCGTCAGCCCCAATTAACACACGGTGAAAAACCTGATCTGCATGACAAAACCGTGCAACGGCAGCGCTGCAGTCAGCAGGGGAGAGCTCTGAACAGGCCAAAAACTGAGCAAAGTCGGGGCTTCCCAAA
>NW_010196314.1:407-756 GCF_000695765.1 Mesitornis unicolor
AGTGCTACTTGTAATAGATGTCACTTTTTTGCAACTTTAATTAATAAATATCACTAATGGCCTTACTGTTGAATATTTTGTGTGTGAGCACTGTAAGATCTGAATGGAAGCATGTAAGAAAGCATCTAACTTACCTCTGAATAGATCCACATAGTGTTTTGTCTTTTGTTTAACCACCAAAACCATTCTCCTCCTTTCCTGGAAGACCTGGGAACCTGCTTTTTATTATAGCAAGAAAGGGTCAACCGCAGTTACACTGAATCCTCATCCGCCACAGCACCAGGTACTATTACCAGTCTATTATAGTACTATTAAAATTATAATATTATTATTATTAAATTGTATTATA
>NW_010196315.1:0-4768 GCF_000695765.1 Mesitornis unicolor
TGGTTTATCAGTGGTCCTGCCGCTGGCCGGCTTTTTCGACGGCTACAGGATTTTTAAAATATATATACATACGTTCATTTTGCTAAGCTGCAGCTTGGGCTTCAAAACTTCCCGGGCCGGCGTGGCTGCCGCGGGTGCAGTGGCGCTGCGCCGTGCGCGCAAAAGCCGTGCGCCCTCGGCGAGGCCGGGGCAGCGCTCCCGGGTGAGCCAGGGGCAGGGGGGCTTCGGTCTGGCCTCCCAGTATCTGCAGGGGGTAAGCAAATGTCCGGGCGTGGGGGTCCGGTCGCAGAGGCAGCGAAATTTGTGCCTTTCTATAGGCGCCCTCATGTTTTACAGAGCTCCAGGTACTGGCAACCTGTATGCCCACCTCTGCGTCTATAGGAATTAGCATTTTATTGGCATATCGTGTTTATATTTTTACATCCGTGCATAAAGGGACTAGTTGTAAAACTTTGTCCACTCCACGGCCAATCCCCTTCAACTTTTTTATTTTTTTATTTTATTTTTAAGCAACTGAGGCTCTTGGGATGTGCAAGAATTTGAAAGTAAACGTTTGACTAGCGTGCTGCATAAAACAGCATTTAAACAAATACTGTATTGGCATGTGCTGTGGAGCTGGTGCCAAAAAAGTAAAGTAAATAAGCCATGAAATTCAAAATATACAAAAGTGGAATAGACTGATTTGTTATAAGACTTGCTGATTTGATCTGTTTGTTCTAGCTACCTTGCTTAAAAAAAAAGGGTTTGTTGGTTATTTATTTTAGTTCTAAACCTAATTCACTTCACTACAAAAGAAACTACACTTACCTGGAAAAGAGGATCCCACTAAATAATTGTTTATGATCCTGGGATGTTTGAAATGCATGGTAATTGCTGCATACAGCAACTACAGTTGGTGAATTGGTTTGGTTCAACTTTTCTGATGGGCGGATATGGTAATTTGTGTTTTGGCTGGAACTTCAGGAAATGTTGACACCTGTCAAACTTTGAATTGCAATAAAAGTGTCATATTGAACGTTATTGCAAAACTGACTACTTTTAAGAAGTGAATGAAATTCATTATGGCTTTTCCACTGTAAACAACTCTTGGAAATATGTCATTTGATTGAAAACATGACCTATCTGTAGCACTGAAAAGTGCCTGATCCGCTGAAGATGAACTGTTAATCTATGGGTATGTGTATATCCAAGCCTCTGGTGTATGTTTGTGAAAGAACTAATCTTTAAAGCAAGGTGAGTAAGATTCACTTGATCTTGAATGTTGTTATTGCTGAAAGTATGTGACTTTGAAGTGCCCAGAAATGCAACTGCTGTTCTTCAAAGAAAAACAGATCTCGAGAACTGTTTCCAACTTCCTTTCAATGTCTTTTTTTTCAGCATGTCAGAGGGGATGTATACAGATGGACAAATACTGCTTACGTTAGGTCATTCATTTAGAGAAAAATTAGAGCCATAGCAGAATTTGAACTAGACGCATATGCCAGTATAAATCTAGCGTAATTTCATTGAAGTTACTCCAGTTTATACTTGTATTAAAAAAAACAAACTACGGGACTTGATCTCAGGCAATACACAGCAGCCTGTATTCCCTAATGTCACACTGAACACTAGGTCACATTTAGAAAAGACAGCCTTTTTGTGGCATATATAGAATGACCAGGATTTTGGGCATTATTGTGAAAATGACTTTAAACTTTCATGGCAAAGAACCATTTTTGACTATGGGTTCTGTGATTCTAATGGCCTTAAAGGTTTACACCACAACTTCCCTTTCAGTGACACATTTGTACCGAAGATGTACAGGCTCTGGGGTTATATGATCAGCTCTATAAGGGAAGGGTTATGTGGTCTGTACAGCATTGTACAACTTGAAAATATGTTTTTTGCAATCCTAATACTTTATTTCTGTTTAGAGAGTTTGACTTTTTCTAACTAGTTTTCTAGTCCTCTGGCCCCATCTTTTTTGTTTAAGGAGGTGGTAGAGCATCCGACCTGATATCTGTAGCACTATCCTCATTCCCTGCTTCTAAGTAGGGAGGACACTTGGTTAACCACCTCCCCCTGTTTCTGGTGGCCTACTGTAAGCCAGTTGTTTGCCCTGTAGTCCGAAAGGTACACAGATACTTCATGCTTTTGTACTCTGAGAAGTGCTCTGTTCATAGTGAAGTTTCCAGTGCAGATTAGCAAAGGCAGTGGATTCAGTAAGCAGTCACCAAAATCTGTATGTATTTGTGCAGCAAACACCTATCTATTGCTCCATCACAAAGCCTCCACTTAATAATCTGGCCAAGGATTTCAAGGGAGCGAGTATTTTCAAAGAAGCTACTTAGGAACATTAAATGTGACTATAGCATCAAACTAATTAGTTGCCACTTCATTTCTACGAAGCTTCCAGGGCTTTATAGAAATGCGATATTTGCACTTCTCACTTGCTGCTGAGACATTGAGGTTAAGCAGTCTCTGCTTTTTGTCTGCTTTTTTACTGATGGGAAAGATTCCAGGGCATTGTTCAAGAGCTGCGCAACCCCCTTATATACCTGAGTAAGTATGTTAAACAGTTGCACATTTGGACAACTTGTCACAAAGCATTAAGTGGTATTTAGGGTTTGCTTCAGCTCTGTTCCCAGAGCCCTTTTAAAGAAAGCCAAAACAACAGGAGGTATTTGGGAATTAATTAGAATAACACTAAATAAAATAATAGCAAAGAATGAATCCCAGTATGAATGAAGGCAAGAAGGCAGTGCGTTAGGTGGTAAATAATACGTGTGCCTGTGCATCTCTACATATATAGACACACACGTGTATGTGTATGCATGTAATACATGCAATTCTTGATGCATGTATACAGCTGATCCCATATATGGGCATCTTCTAGAAATTAACTGGTATTTGGTGTACAAGTGATAAGAATTGGATCTTGCATGGTAATTTTGATAGCTGAAGAGGCAAAATTGCAGGTTTCCTTTGTGAACCAGTGACTGGAATGGAAATAGTGGGTAATCAGATCTTACTTTCTGTAGGCCAGTTCCAGTTGGAAGTGAATACATTGTAGATGCGTACAGTCCAGGAGTGGCCACAGAACTTTTCTTCATTCACGTTTGCCCACTGTAAAACCACACCCTGTCCCCTTTAACTTCTTGTAAACAAAACAAAACCAAATACACAAAAGCTGAAGTGGAACAGGGAAGCTGACCTGTAATTCAAAAGTTCGGAGCTGCTAACGTTATTTAGGATTTGTGAATATTCAGTACCACTGAAAAAGAGGCCTTAGTGCCTGGAAGTGGTCACTCAAATTAGAAAACATTTGAAAATAAGCTCCTTCGGGCCCCTATTGTAATGAGTTGAAGAGTTTCTGGTACTGTCATGGGCATGGCTGCCCAAAGACATTAGTCACTGGTGGATCTTTTCTCATTGTTTCAAAATTATTTGCAATTAGCAGTCACCTTTATGCAATTTTAAGTATTCCAAGAGGAAACAATACAAATTAGAACTGTAGGTACCAGGGTCTGTGTACTGGGTGTATTTCTTTTTTCTTTCCAAGTGTTCTTTTTCATATGAAAAGAGTTTAGCAGCTTTATTCTTATTCAAGTCTTTTCTTTTTGTATCTGCTGGGGAGAAAAACCATTAATTTTGAGGAATAGTGAGAGTAAGCCTTAAGCTGTCTTTGACATTTTAGTTTAACTTGAATAGGTTAATTTTTTTTTTTTTAAAGAAAACAAGTTGGTGGGAAGTGTGTTTTAACTGTGAGCCCCCGATTTCGACCATTAGCATAAGAAAAAAAGTTTTAGTGCATTTACTATTGTATTGAATGAAGAGTTCCAACAGTCAGGGAAAGTAAAAGGCTGTAAAGAAATGATGGTCTATTCAGATTATTCAGCAGCCCAAAGCTCTGGTCATCTGCCTCTGAAATCTGTGATCGGGATATCACTTTTATCTTCCTGTGCTTTTCTCTCGCCTTTTTCACATGTTCACTTTTGACAAGGTTTATTGATCACGTTTTCTTCTCTGCAAATCTGTGGAAAATTTAATGAACCAAAAACAACAGAGAAATAAAAGGAACCTTTTATTCATTAGCCCTAGATTGAATTTTGTTCTATAGTCACGACCCTTTTGCCTCCCATGTGCATCATTGTGGCACTCCCGCAACACTTACAGTATGTACAGTGGGGATGGCTGCAGGATTAATTCTCTTCCAGGGAAAAGTTTGTTTCATGTTGTGATCCTATGGCAGATCCAGCCCTGCTGCTTGTCCCTTCCTTTCTGCCCTCCTGACATTCAGATTCTTGACTGTGGTGCTTTTGCCGCTAAATACCTTAAAGTGTGTATTCCGCAGAGCATTTGCCTCTTCAGGAATGAAATGTATTTGCTGCCTAGCAATTAAACCCAAATTTAAATGATTGCAGATTAGTAGCAGTTATTTACAGTCCTGATTGTTTTGGTGCTATGATCCTTGCTCATTACACATCTGCTTTCCCGTGGTGCTGCCCCAGAGCGCTTTGTGATGCAAATACTTTTGTTAACTTACAAATAGTTTCAGTATCTAGATCATCTCAGGTGACATACTTAAGTCTCTTCTTTTTTCCCAGATGGACTTAAAAAGCTGTAATTAAATGTGGCTTCCAGTATGATTAAGCTTTGCTAACATTTTTCCATGGAACGATTTACTTGAACTCTGGCACTTTCTGATCCTGTCACTGGAAGATTTTTCAATAAAGGCCCTTTTTAACATTAATTTCATTTCATTTAGTGCAGCTTGTAAGTGTAGGGA
>NW_010196315.1:4799-63710 GCF_000695765.1 Mesitornis unicolor
AGTTAAAATGGAGCATATATTTGCCTGAGAGATTTCTTGGGGGTTTCTTGCTTCTAAAGATCTTCACCGGTACTTGATGTTAAATGCTGAGGTGTACGTCCCTGGGGAAGGAAAACCACAGAGTTCTGTAGAGTAGTCCTAAATACTCTGGCAACGAGCAGTACCGTCAATGCTGATACTTTTAAGGGAAGAGCTAAAAGCAGCGAAAGGGCATCCGTACTTAAGCTTGTAATTTCGGCTACAGCGATGGCACATCTGAGTCTGCATCTGTTTTTCCGTGCACTCAGTGACTCCATTCTGTAGGAATACACACCTGCAGTCTCAAAATGCCTTTAAAGCTAGAGAAAGGACTTTGTGCCCAACAGAATGAACCCTGCTGGGAAAATCTGGGCTCCTGTTAAAAGAAAAAGAAGTAATAAAAAAGTCTTCTATCCCCTGTGAAATGTGGGATTTTACTGTAGATAATTCATTCAGATGAAACTAATGAAATCTTTCCAGAGGAACTTGCCTTCCCTGGGATGCTTGACAGCACAGCGGGAGCCAGTGTGGGTCCAGCCCCTCGGTGATGAGCACCCTGCAGTCAGGCCCTCAGCCCTGCCATGAGGTGCCAAGCACCCCCAGTAGGGACCACGCGGTCCTCCCCAACATCTGCAAGGGACGGTCAGCTGCACAGCTCAGTTCCTGCGGTAGCAGAGAAAAAACTTCCAGTGCTAACAAATGCAAGTCAGATGAGTAGGAGATGCTGTAATACCGCAGCACTGTGTCTTATATTCATCACTGAGAGATTTAAATAGCCAGTCTCTGGAAGTTAAATCATTTTTTTTCTTTAAATGTCCTATATATTTAGGCATCATATTATCTCGGAGCAAGTGGATCACCTGGAAGTTGTCTAGCACTGTGTTAAGCAGTTTGATTCAGTTACTAAAATTCCTTGAAAAGCCCTTGAAAACATCCCATCATATTTATTTTTCTTCTAACTTGGAAAGCAGCATCCCTAGCTAAAAGCAGTGTATTACTCACTTTCATACTGACCTGTGGAGTCCTGTTAGAGCCCCTTTTATCACGTCTTCTTTAAAAGCAAGTTCTGTTGATTGTGATGGTGCTAAAAGAGCATCAGTTCCCAACACCAAGATAGCTCCTTTTCAGAGCAATCCTCAGCAACGCCTCTTTGTGCAGTGCACAATGCAATAAGTCAGACAGGACCTTCTGAGCCACCTCTATAAGGAACTGTAAGGGCTGCTGAAGTACACTTGTGCTAAGTTGAATTGATTGAAATTTAATGGCTGTTAGTAGCTATGAATGGTAATGATTTTCTGGAGTATCTTCACCACGCTTGACATTAATAACTGGAGAGTGTACATGTGTGACGCTAGTGTGTTATTCATTTTTAAAGATGCTTTCTCCCAGCCCTCTTTCCCATAATTTAGTTGTTTTGATGCATCAGAAAAAAAAACCAAACCAAAACAAAACAAACTTGGGCTTCGAAGAGCAAGTACATCTTGTCAACATAATTTTGTGGTCATGATTTTTATTTTTTCCAATTCCAATATAAATCAGACTACAATATAGTGAGAGTGATGAATTTGTTTTACATGCCATCATGAATTAATGTTATGCAAATAGAAGCTTTACAGGTACCATGATTTACTTAATAATTTCAAGTTCTAATATTTAAGCTCATTCATTATGTTTGAGTAAAAAAAACACAGCACGTTCATATTTTTAAATGTGAAACGTGAGATTTGTGTTCATTTGCTGTGTGTAGTTGCTGTGTAAGCACGTTTGATGGTGAAGAAAGAATCAATCAGTGTTTGCATTTGGCATCTTATTCCTGTAGATGTTACAGAGACATTTCAAAGAGAATAATCAAATATTTGCATGTAAGGAGAGGAAGATGCTGGTAAAACATCCTTCAAGGATATAAAGAAGCAGAAAATTGCCAAAGTAAAGTTTTTCAGCCTTTAAAAATTGAGCAGAGCGGTGTGGTTTTGCTATGCATCCCAAACAGCTCGCTGTGAGCTGCTCCCAGACCTGCCGTCATCACCGTATGGTGAGGACAGGGCGCAGAGCTGCAGAGAGCTATAGGCGTCCTGGGTCAAAGGTGAATGCGAATGTGATCGCAGGGCTTTCAGGCTTTGATATCATTTTTAATGTGCTTCCCAAAGGCTAAGGACAAGGGGGAGAAAGTTTGACATATAAATACATCTTGAATCTCTGATGATAAGAATAGATTTTGACTTTATTTCTCAAAAAATTGAGGTCACTGTGGTCTGATGACAGGCTGAAAGCCCATCACTCAATTTTTTTCTTCTTCTTACTTTTTCTTTTTCCAAATGAACTGGCAGAAGCTTATTTTTGATACATTGTACACATTGAGTTAGTGGCAGCATATTCAGGTTTTGAAGTTTGTGGCCTCAGGGTCAAGGTTTAGCATCAATGTCTGAGTCTTCCTGCCCAGGTAGTAAGAATTTTACTGATCATGCCACAGAAGAACCAAACCACTTACATTTGTCAACATAGATGAATTAAACCTGAAGCTTTACAAAACATGTTTGCTCCGTTCAACAGAACCATGTGTTTCCATGAGTGCTACAGCTGTTAGTCACAGGAGTAGGCTCAAGAATTGGTCCTTGACCTCTTCAAACCCAGAGGACCATTGCCCAGGGAGCAGAGTGGTACTTGGCTTTTAGTGATTTTGACAACTTCTTCTTTTGCTGTGTGTGTTCTTGAGGAACTCAGAGGAGAAATTCATCCTGATGTGCCATTCAAGCCAAGGATTATTTGGGTGTTAAAGGGCCATTTGGGAAGTGGTGCACAGTGTATGTACCATGATCAAGTTAATTATGTTGCTTTGGCAACCACAGGGTATTTCCTGACTAGGGTTCCTTGATGGAGTCATATTCCAATATCTGGTGTCATCAGCACTAAAACCTCCTGCAAAATCAGGTCAGTTTTGTTGAAAAGTGGCAGAAAAAAAAGAGATGAGGCATTTTTCTGACTGTTAAAAATTCATGTTTTTACAATTAAATGCAAATGTTGTGTTGAAATACATTTCTATTTAGAATTTTAAAATATAATTCCACTGTGGGAAACACAGTAGCAATACAATTGATTTTCTGGTAGACTCCAAGTGATTCTTTTAAAATTCCTTTAGCAGAGAATTTCAGCATTTTGGGGGTTTGTTCCATTTCACATTAAGTCAGATTTGGAAATCTTAAATCCCTTTGTAAACTGCAGTAACTGTATTCCTAACTTTGCTCTTCTCTACTCCGAACTGTAAGGAGACACAAGAGCTGAGCACAGTATCTATGTTACTGAACCATGTCCACAGCTAATTTCTTTGGCTTTGATTTATTGTGCATGTTGTGGGGTCTATTCCCCATTTTTTTTTTCTTTAATTTAAAGTGTGGGAAGCCATTGTGCATATTGAGGTTGCATCGTCTCAGCAAAGCCTGCATCTAATGACAGACCATGCTACAGTACTCTTAATCTCTATTTTCTATTCAAGGAAATGTTCTTACTTCTGCATCTAACTCCAAGGCCTCTGGCAGGGCTTGCTAAAATTTAAACTACGCGTTGGACTTATCCTGAGAAATTCACGTGTGCTGGAGACAAGTTCATCCCTCTGGGACAAAGCACACAGAGGGAGGTGAGCGGCAAAAGGCAGGTCTGGATCTGTGATGGGGGGACAGGGATGAAACGGGGCAGCACCAGCAGCCGCTGGAGGTTGCACCATTCTCCCAGAAGCATGTAAGGTGAGGCATCCTCCTCCTCTGCTTTCCAGAGGGCGTTCCCAGTGGTGCAGATCGCAGGGGGATCTTTGCCAAAGTGTTCATTTCCTTTAATCTCTTCTCAGAATAGAGTTACCCAAGAGCCAGGTGCCATCCAAGCTGTTGAAGGTGGGAGATGAGCAGGGCTTCCTTGGTGGGGGGAACTTGCTGACAGTGACCCTGTGTCACTCTTCTGCCTGTTCTGGGCTGGCTTGTTTCAGGCCACCTCAGGTATCTCCACACCACCTGATGGTTTGTCAGGGAGGCACTGCTTCAAATTAGGCTTGAAATGTTGAGGGCATTGGGTGCAGTCAGATTATGTGCTCCAGCTGTTAGGTTAAATAAAGGGGATACAAAATATCTTGAGGCTTCGGCCTGGTTATTTTGGTGTCTTCCTCTTTTGCTGTTAAAGATACAACTTTGTAGCTTAAGGGGACCTCCTGGCTTCACCCCAGTCCTCCGTCCTACAGCTGTGTGTGGAATAACCAGCATGTTCATAGAGTTTACCAGGAGTAGGTCTTCTCAGTGCAGTGTGGGACCCTCTGGTGCAGGTGAAGAAGGCAACCTCTCAGGTTTTCCTCTTCAAAGTGGCTTTTCCTTCCTTCACTTGGTCGCTCTCTTCTCCTGGTGTGGTGTGGCTGAGGGGCTGCCACCCTGGGCCTGGCTGGATGTTAGCCCTCCTGTAATGAAAGGGAGGTAGTTGGCTTTTTGTTGTTACTATTTCCTCTTGCTTGTGTTGTTAGTTGCTAGGATGAGGTCTGTGCTTCTCCTGAGCCAAACAGTGTGCCTTCTGGGCGTATCAAATCATGCATCCCCATGAACCTCCCATGTAGGCTGGACCAGGAGCCATCGGTGCCACAGTTCAAACAAAGTGCAGTGCTGCAGGTGCTCTTTTGCTGGCCGATTGCTTCAAATGTCACACCTCTCCTTGACTTAATGTCTATGCTATTTCGACACCTCATGTGAGCTAATGGAGTTTAGGCATCACCCGTTTCTCCCTCTCTCCCTGGAGGTTACAGATTTCAGGACACCCTTGAGATGGAGTTTTAAGGTCATTGGTGGCATTTTTAGGTCACAGAACTGCAGCACACTGTCTTCTCGCCAGCTAATCAAAAGACTAATTAGTCCTTATATCTCTGCTGTTATCTTTTTCTCTAGCTTTGGTTCAGCTCTGCAGGTTGAAGCCTGCTAGGAGATGACATCCAAGGACTATTTGATTGAAAACTTAGAGGTTGGCAATCATTGGTGCCTGTGTTCATCTGTGTACCTTAATTCATCCATGTACAGTAAGGCATCCGTCAAAGCACAGTGTTTGAAGCCAGCCTTTCTATAAGCCTTCCTATGATTATGGCAGTGAAGATATCAGATACACAGCATTTATACTTCCATTGTAATTTGGGTTATTTCCACAATATTTTTTTTTTAACAAAAGGAACTGTGAATTTTAGTTTATTTTAGTGTATGTGCATTTTTCACATCAGAGAACTTTATCATGCACCTTCTAAAATGCTCCTAAGAAGGGACTTGGGCAGTGCAAACCTTTGTGTAGCCACATTAGCCCACTTTATTTCCCACTTTTCTCAGATGTTGATGGCATCTGGTTGTGACAGATGCTTTCTGATAAAGCCTTCAGAGCAACATGCCTTTGGAGACATCAGTGCTCTGTGTTGGTACTTGCAGACTGCTGTATCCAAATACTCTTCTTTAATTGTCTTATTAAGTAGAGAATTAAGCTCTGTGCTTTGACTGTTTTGGTGCCAGTGATTCTTATTGCAGGCTTTGGCACGGCACTGCGCTCTGTTTTAAAGAGACAGCATCACTTTAATGATGTGGGAATTGAGTTGGAGGATAAAAATTCACTGAGAACAATGGCTGACTGAGAGTACAGTATGTAAAATCTGATTCTATGTTCTTCCTTTCAGACTATTAGGTGAGGGGTTTAGTTCAAATGCCTGCGACGATTTAAGAAATAAAAAGCAGATATTCTCACTGCTGCCAGACCACAGGCTCCTCAGCGCCAGACTTGCAGACGAATGTCACATGTTACTGTATGTTTTGAAAGCAAACCATGTGTTATTCTTTAGCTGTCTCAGTCTTCCCCCCAGCTATATCGTCTTCTTCCCAGTCAATCTCACAGAAAAACTTCTAATGAAATAAACTTCCCTCTTCCTCCCTTCCCATGCAGACCCTGGGCTGTGTCTCCCTGTACCTGTCTCTCCATTTGAAGCTCTCTGCCCACGAACTTGCAGAAGTGATTTTTAACTTGACTTCATGTAACTTTTCCTCTTGTGCTTTAAATCAGGCACTTTTGACACTGATATTGCAGCTTATGTTGCGTGTTAGGATCAAGAGCTCACAAACGGCTAAACATATGGTTAAAACTTTTTCTTGGTTTATAATATGTTTCAGCTTAACTCGGCTGTGGGTCTAAATAAGAAACGTTTGCCATTAGAATCATTGCATTTCCAGAAACAATTTTTTACTCCCTCTTTTCTGCTGTCTTGGATTAATATTTCCTTCAGCTAATGACAGGACTGGACATGCAAACTAGATTAGAGCATAGTGTGAATACTATGAGCTGAAAATACTGGCATCTCGCTTTATTGCCTGCAAGGTTAAGCAGTTTACTGCGAGGTCGCAAGAAGTAAACTGAAAGCAAATAGGCAAATTTATCCAGATCTCTTGGGTCCCTCCCATGGTGAGAGCAGCTCCCAGGGGATTTACCTCTAAAATATTCTTTGAAATCCCATTCCCCAAACCCACAGCAATACAGAGCTTTCCCACTGATGGCCAAACTGTGTACAGATGGGAGGTCAGAGTCTGGCCACCCATTGGATACGTGTGTGTCACTTGGGTAGCACGACCACAGGATGCCACTCCTCCTCCTGCTTTGCAGTGTTGGGAATAATGTGGCAGAAGAGATGGCAATGGCAGCCTGGTGCTGTGGCTGCTATGGGTGGTAAAGGCTGCTTCCCATTAAACCCGCTCCCTGGGGCTGCCTTCCGCAGGAGGTCTGCTCCTGATTTCAGCAGGGGAAGGAGGCAGCCAATGTTTTCGCTCGACGTTTCTATTAAGTTTGCCGCACCAAAGAAAATATGGCTTGTAATTGGAGGTGGTGCTCCTATCAGCCTGGGACCTTAGGTGCTGAGTGTGGCAACTGGTGTCCCAATTTGCAGCCATACTGGCTGTGCTGGGGACTGGATGGGTCTGCAGACTTATTCTACTCAAAAGCTTAGGTAGGAATCCATGTTGAAAGGCTGGATCCCAGCCTGTGTCTTGAATGTCAGGCTTGGAGTCATCTCTTCAGTAGAAATGAATGATTGTTTTTTTATGAAAACCAGACAATAATAGAAAGTTAGCGCTTCACATTTAGGTCTAATTTGTAGTGCAATGCTTGAATGATGAGGTGTACAGTGTTCAGAAAAAAAGCTGGCACCATCCCAGGTGAGTGCAGGGTTTCCACCAGGCCGTGTCTCTGACGGGATCAGTCTGACAAGTCCTGCTGTGACTGGGACCTCCTTCCTCACTAGTTCCTTGTGTTTACTGAGGAACTGCAGTGCTCAAACTGGGTTCAGCAACCAGCTGTGTTGTAGTGGCAGAGATACTGCTGGGACATGGCAAGTGCCTGTGCTGGGCCCACCAGTTTAAGGGAGAGCAAGTGCTGTGTCCTGCCCAGCTGAAATATATCACTTGTGTCTATGGGGAGGGAGAGGATGATCCTTATTTCCCACCCTGGATATCACAGGGAAGACTTCTGGAAAACAGGAAACAGACTGGGCTATAGTGGGGTGGGGGGACCACATGGTATCACGGTAAAAAGGGAACAGAAAACCATAAAAAGCAGAGGAAAGGTACCTCTACTCACAAAACAACTTGTTAATTTTTAAGTGATATTTTTTCAGTTCAGCATTGAGTTCTGTTGATCGTAGCAAGGCTCTGAAGCTGCTTGATGTTAGGCTAATGCTGCTCACTGAGAAAAGGTCGAGGGGAATTTGGGCCATATTTGGAGCTAGGCCAGTTTTTCTCCTAGTAGATAAAAGATTTAAGGAAATGTTTCAGCCTCTGTCAGGGTACAGCTTTCCAAATGTGCAGTCAGGTGCCACTGGTTTCCTTCATCAGTAATTTGAAGGGCTCTCAAGAAAAGAGTCTTGTCTCCTGACATCCAAATGCAGTTGTCCCCACTCACTTGTGGAGGAAGGTGAAGAATTCAGTTCCCAGGTGTCCTCCCTGAAGTCCTCAGAGAGATGGTTTTGAGATGAGGAGTTGGAGGAGAAAACTCTTCTGCTCATATGGACTTGTTGCCCACATCTGGCAGCAGAGTTGGATGTGGAGTCAGTGCAGCTGCTGTTAATGCTAACCCACCTTTAGCATCTCACAGGATGGTTTTGAGCTCTCTGGAGTAATTTAACAGTGCTGGCTCTGTCTCATCTTCTGGAGACATCCCAGAGGTGCAGTTTCCCAAATGGTTCTGCTTCCTGAAGTGACTCTAAGATGCAACGCTGCAGATTGCCCTCTCCTCCCTGCTGCCCTGGGCTGCTGTGGGTAAGGGTGTTGCACAAGGCCATTTGGAGCATGTTTGCAACACCAAAGGCATGAAGCCCTGAATCAGTATCTGCCATGTGTTTCTAGAGGTAGGAGAATGAGTGACCTAATGTGTTCATGAAATAGACATACACAGGAACATAGCTTGACTTAGTTCCTTGCAAATACTGGTAAATGTTGCAGCTTTGGCACCCTTATCAAGAGTGTGGCTGCTCTTCGTAACGCAGGTTCATAAAAAAGAGCTAGTGAGTGATGACTGCTTTGTGAGATCCAGTGTGACCAAGAGGACCTTCTTCCAGCCTCCCATATGTGTTATTATCTCCCTCTCATGCGAACCCCTGTGACCCTTTTGTACTACTGGGCTAGACATGGAGCTATGCCTTGAAACAATCCAGAGGTTGTGCTAGAGGAAAATGGCCACGTACCCTGCACCAACAGATACATGTGTTCTGCAGCTTGCCTTGTCTGTGTACAATATGCAGGGGCCATTCAAAATAACTGCTATAAACTAGAAGTGCCCACCAGGTTTGGGACTTGCATTGCTGTGACAGACCTTTCCTCTGTAATGTTGTCATGATGGCACATGAAAAGCTACCTGAACCTGATCACCTTGATTTATGAAAGACGTGGTTGGAAGTCTGGTTATTTCTCATGGGGCTTCTCAGAAAGCAATACTTTCCCTGCCCTTTCCTTATCTGAGAGTGCCTTTCCTGTGTTCTGCAAAGATCACCTTATCTTTCAGGGCATTATTGTATGGGAAGTTCATAGACCTTTTACAATCTATTTTTTTAAGGGAGATCTTTGCCTTAAATTTATTGATCTTCAGTAGAAGAGCCAGTGCCCTGTAGAGGATAAGGCTGGAATGTGAAATTATCAGCTCTCTGCTCTGCTAGACCTGCAGGCTAGTGCAAAACCACATTTGGCTCACAGCCAGCCATGGCATGTGCTGGCTCATGTACTTGAGGGATATGAAGAAGTCCCAAAGAGGCAGGCTCCTAGACAACCTTCTAGGAGCTAGGGTAAACACTACTGGGGAAAGAAGGGACGTAAGATACCAATCCTGAGGGAAACCAGTCTTCATTAGTTCTGCAACCCGTCAGACAACTGGTGCTCTTTTATTAACTTTTTATTATGGCAAAAGTGACTAGAATAAAAATAGTCTAGGTGTCAAGGGGATAAACAGTGAATTAAAAGTATTAAGGTCCGAACATTTTATTGCTTTTAGAAAGATGTTATTAGATTTACTAGCTTAAGTTAAAGTTGCATGGGTGAATGACTTCTTAACTTAATAATGAATTTTGTGAGGAAAACCCCATCTGTTTAGGTGTTTTAGAAGGACTTAATCCAGAATACATCATAAGTCTCTAGGCCATCATGGAAAAGTAGAACAGCTATCCTTTCTGGTATAAGTTAAATTCATGTTGACTGGGCACATGAGTCTTCTGGAAGTCAGCGTGACCTGCACTTTGTGTAGGAACTGATAGCAATTCCAGCGGGTAAGATAGCAAGGAAACTGTTCCCAATGGTATATTAGTTATATTGCCAAATGCAGTATTTTAGATTATTTCAGGTTTTATAAACTCCTGAGACACTTTAAGATAACTTGGGTTTTTTTGAACACATAAAAGCCTTTGTTTTCTGAAAGCTCATGGCAAACTGATGACAGTGATAATCCTGCTTGAGGTCACCTGCAATGAAATTCTCTGCCGATACCCATCAGTACAGTAAAGTCTGTCCAAGCTCTTGCCCTTTGTAAGGGTTCAGGGTTGCTGGCGCTGTGTTGGCCTCCTCTGTATCCACAGTGCTTGTGTGTGGCTCTTTTCTCCCCCAACAGCTCCTCACACAGCACACTTGCATGTTGGACAGGGTCCAGATTTCCTCCCTCCTGGGGATTCCTTTGCTGTTAATTTAAGTGATGGCAAATGCAAACTTCTTGCCAGAGCTTGCTGTGTGTTTTTGGATGCTTTTTTTAGCTGTTCCCCGTGGGGTCAGCTTTTGTCCTTCCCCACCAGAACTTTCTGCTGTAGGGAGAGAGGCCTTGAGCTGATGGGTCCCACCTGGCTTTGAATTAATCTCTGATGCGGCTGCAGTACCCAAGTGTCTGTCACAGTTTTTGAAGACTTTTGCTTTGTTGTTGTCTGTACAAAGCTGGGCTTATAATAATGTGATTGTATATGTACTTTTTATCTTAACAGCAGAATGAATCATTCATGCCTATAATAGAGTGTGTCTAAGTTCCTATTAGATGGTTGTCTGCAGCATCTTGATTTGATGATTTAAGATGCTGAATGGAAGTTAGATGACTATTTTAAATGGGTATGCAAACCAGCTTTTCTCTTCAAAAGTCATGTAGTGAAGACATGGTGTTAATATGAGACAGTGTGAACATGTTGAAGATAAGTGAATGCCCATCTGCTATACAAGTCTGAACTGAAGGTTTATGAGAGATCTTCTCAAACTGGGGATGTGCAGATAGATCAGACCATGGTCTGGAAAGTGCTTGGTGGCCACAGTCTCCTTCCAGGTAGACCAGCAGTAGCCAGGAGCACGTGCTAGCTGGGAAAGCTGGAGAGCAGCTCTTCTCTTTGAAGTAATCTGTACCTTTGCTTCCCTCACACCGAGGGGTCTGTCCTTGTCCCCAGAGGTGGCTTTGGCGCCTGCCCCACCATCAAGCTCTGCTGCCCAGGGTTACTCTTCAGGACCTTTGTCTTGCTGCGAGGCTTGAGCACAGCCAAGAGCCAGTTTAGTTGTGGTTTTACCCCCCATCAACTATTTTCAGCAATTCACTTCTTGTTTTTCCAGACAGTTTTGTTCGAGGAACTGTGCAGCAGGACGTGTTCACAGGATGGGGAGAAACAGTGCTGGCTTTATGAAGATGCAGGTGTTGGAGGAATGTCATCTGTTTATCCTTCATTTTGCACTGGGCTTGTGTGGGGTGCTGTGTTTTCTGTGGCCATCCAGGCTATTTTTAAAAGAGTTTTGGCTTAGCACAGAGGTATGTAACCCCAGTTGGTGCATTGGCAGGAAGGCCCTGGTGCAGTCTCCCTTTTCCTGGTGAGTTGAAAGCCTCTGGTGGAACAGGTGGTGCATAGAAATGTTCTGTGACGGCACTTGGTAGGCAAGTGGAAGTGATGGTGAGGGAGTGCTCCAGCGTGGCCTCCTGGATGGAGGATGGATAAACCCTTGAGGCTGGGAGCACCATGGCAGGCTGAGTTGGCATTTGGTTAAGTTACCAGGTGACTTGTGGAGAGCACACAAGCAGCATCACAGAACTTCAAAATGGGATTAATGTAAGAAAAACACCTAGACTATCTGGGGGAAAAGCAGACGAGTTGACATCTAAGAAGCAGCAACTCCTGGGATACTAGGGTCCTCAGGAATCAATGGCTGAGCATGAAGAGCTGCAAATTTACTGCTTTTGGTAACATAAAAAGACCCAAAGAGGGTTTGGGTGCTCATCCTGTGGTGAGAAGGCAGCTGAGACTGAGGATGTAACACTGGTAACTGTAGAAAGCGTAATGCATTCAGGTCTGCTTCACTCTATTACAACAGAGATTGACAAATGGGAGAGAGTTCAGAACAAAAAAAAAGTAACAAGAAAGCTTGAGGGATTGACTTATGAGAGAAGACCAAAAGAGCTGAATATGGATAACTTGGCTAAAGGATGACAAATGGGGTGGTTGAGATATAAATCTACAAATATCTGAAGGGTGTAAACACCAAGGCTATGAAGAATTATTTAGAGTGGTACAATGGGGTGTAACTAGAAGTAATGGGATGAAATTTAAGAGAAGGCAAATTTCAGTTGAATAATGGGAGAAGCTTTTTGACAGTGTGATGTATTAGGCCACGGGATGCGCTTCTAGCAGTAGTCCTATTGCTCACTACTTAGGGCACAACCCTCTTTATTAAGAAGCCAGAGTTTTCCAGAGTCCTTATTGAGGACAGTTTCAAATCATGCCTTTTGGTTTTTATGTATTTGATGTGGAGGCATGCAAACTGTACACCAAAACTGCCGTGCCCCTCAACACATGCACCACATCTGGGAGTGACGTAGCGGCTCTCAGTATCACTGTGGTGGAGGAGAGGGCACGGGTCTGAGCAGCCTCTCAAGCCACAGCTCAGCCCTGACGGCCCCGCTGGTACGGAAAGTTCAGCTGGGTCGGTAGTGCCCACTCTTTGATCAGGACCTCCTCTTACCTCCTGCACTTCTCCCCATCCAGGCGTAGTAGTGTTACCGTTTGGGGGTTAGTTCAGGTATGGTCTCCAGAATAGACATCAAAGTTATGCTGCAGCTCTGTGTAAAAACCAAGACATCTCTCACTTTGCTTTAAAGAAATCGGGACAAACAAGATCCCATTTGATGCATGTGGTCTATGGTCTTTTATAAATCTACAATATTGTACCTTAACTTTTTCTTTAGAAACTCCCATTTCTTCACCTGCTTTTCTCTTCACTTGAAATGCAAACTAAGGTCAAAGGATCACTTTCCTACTGGCAGAACACACTGCATTGTCTGTCATTTAAAAATGTCCTCCACAGTAACTGAGGAAAGGTTGATTTCTCTACTCTTTATGCTTAAGAGTGACTCTCTTGAATGCATTTTGCTTTTCCTTATCTTGAAGGGCTAAATTGGAAAATTAGGTAAACTAGCTGTGTAAATCAAGTTAGAGCATCTCAACTAAAATGGTAGTTTATCTTCCGCATGGGGAAGATGGCAGATTCATGTAATTAGAGAAACAAATGCAGCTGTAGCACTTAGCTTACACTGGCAACTCAGCCATTCTATTGAAGAGAGGGAGGACAGAAAACTTTAAAGCATTGGCATGCTCAGAACATAAATGACACAAGAGCTGAAAGTGTCTTTTATAATTGTTCTTAAATGTGTTTCGTCTTGCTCGTGCTGTCCCTGAAGAGGTCTGTGTCTGTACGCTTCAGGGAAATTTCTGAATTATATCCTCTCTGTCTGTGGGAAGAAAGAACCGCTGAAGGGTTTCATTCCCCTCTGGATGGGGATTAATATTTTCCTTGCTGAAAAATGCAGTTTTGGTCTCCTCAGAACTGGATTAATTTGGTGAATGCTTTTCATATGGAATTTTGTATGTGGGGAAATGTCAAAACAATTGCGTCTTCATTGCAGCCCTTCCCGTCACTGAGGGCTGTGGTGAACACACGCTTCTGAATAGAAGAGCTTTGCTTTGAACCACTTTTCATGTCCGGATCAAGGGTGGACGTACGCTCAGGCCTCTTCGTCTCAGGAGAGCAGCATAACCACTAAGCTACCTCAAGTTTGCCACCTTAATCTAAGTGGTTTCCATTCAGCAGAAATAAATCATTTGTGTCAGTATGACTCCAGAATTATTTTCTAAAATATTATTTGGTTTCAGTACTGTGTGGGAGTATCAATTATTCTCCCTACCTTGTTTCTGAGGCCAGTTTATAATAGGAATTTTAATTATGCAGCTGGGGATCACTAATAGCATTTGCAGGAGATATTGTTGGGGGTTTTTTTTAGTTTGATTCTTGATACTTTCACACCTCTATTAGTAGACTTGGGCTCTACCAGTTTACAAGGCAGACTTTCCACAAATGCACTCCTCACAGCAAATGTGGTCAGGTTTCTTTTCACCGCGGTTGCAAACTCTTCTGAGCACCATTAGTGAAGTAAGTCTTTGCAAAGCCATGGCCTGGAGGGAAGTGTTGAGGTGTCAAGAATGAAGGCTTGTGAGAAAGGGCATTTCAGAGTACACTGCAGCAAGTTTTGGGGTCATCATAGCAACCCAGGCCACTTTCTTTGGTGATGGAGGTCTTGTACTATTCTTGCAAAATGTTGAACTGTTCCTGCAGCTTCCTGTCCTTCCCCTACCATCTTGCAGGTGTGCCTGTACCACCCACTTCCCAGGCTGGTATTTTAGAGGTAATCCTTCACAGCAGGCCTGGATTATCACCTGGAGCATTTGAAGTATTTCCACCCTGATGGTCTGGGTTGATAATCTGCAGCTGGAGGGTCAGGGAGATGGGTGGGAGCCATGAAGTGCCAACAGGAGCTGCAAAAATTCAGCTCCCAGAGCCAACTTGTGCACTGTGGCAGACTGCAAGGCACAGTAAGTATACTTTTATCAGTGTAAGAAAGAAAAAAAGTTGTCCTTCTTTCTTATCTGTTGAGGGCAATGAAAAATCTTGAGCCATCTTGTGCAGTGAAAGGATTAATTTGCTAAGGGTGTTGGACCTGTGTGGAAGTTTGATTAATAAAGCAGTAGTTTATCTTCTTATGTTTCCCCATAGCAACTGCAAAAGAGTTTTGAATGTGTATGGCTTTTTCTGCTCTCCTACTGTGAAACTGATGTTTTGCTGACTGCCCCTTGAAAGGACAGACCAGCACCCAAACCTACCTTCTGGCAGGACATGGGGAGAAGCCAAAAATGAGGAAGTCAGCCTGAGCATGAGGAACACATCATTGTTCTTTTTCTACTATATGGAAAAACACATAAATGTGTGTCTATGAAAGCCATGCCATGAAATCAGATTATTTTAACTTGAAATACTCTATTCATTTTTTTTAGCAGGATTTAAAGGATGGGGAGGTTTTAGCTAATTGTACTGGAGAGTTGCACGATTTCTCTGCTGCCTTCTGTCTTTTCCTGGGCTTTTATTCTCCATTGCTCCCATCCTAGTGCCTGCCTTTATCTCCTGCAAGTTCTGCTCCTTGGCCCAGCACTGAGGGCCTCTGAGAGTAAATGTTTATAGTGTTCATTTAGTTTTCAGTGAAATCTCTTCCAGCTCTCAAAGAAAGCTCTTTAGTTTGGTCTGCGCAGATGTAAACTTTCACTAGGAGAGATTCTCTGAATTCAGTTAATGGCTTCAGGGCTCCAAGTGCTGCTGATGTGCTATAGCTCAGTGTCCTTGTAACTCTGTGTAAAAACTGTGTGCTACCTCTGATTTTGAGTTTAGGCCTTCTATACTCACAGCATATACTAACAGGATATAGTTTTGTTTATGTATAAATAAGATGCCTCTCCGCAAGATCTTTCAGAGGCCGAGCTTGGGGTTTAAAAAGGAATAAATAAGCAATGGAAAGGTTATTTTGTCATAAGGTGCATTGTGTCAACAAAAGTTTATTTACCTGTTACAGTAGGAAGTGCTCTGACTTGTTACTGTTTGTTATTGCTTTCTGTTTTGTTGGGTGTTGCCTTGGTTGTCAGTCACTTTTGTGTTCTGTTTTCCCAGGAAAAAAATTATATTAGCCTCTTTTTACAGTTATTTTCCTTGGCAAAAGTTAACACCTTATTTATTGTTAGCTGCCATAGGCTATAGGTGAGCTAGCTGATCATTTGCGGTACATAATTCACTCCTTTGCTTTGCACATTTATTAGAAATGTGGCAGCACCAGCCATAGGTGATGGCATTTTTTCCCTTGTTATGTTCTCATTTCACAGCAGATCCAGACCAGTAGCGACTGAAGGTTGTGATAGCTGAAGGTTGTATGCTCTGCCTATCAATACTCACACAAGTACTTTCCACTTGCACCTCTCAAAATGTTTTAAAAAAAACCCATAAAGACTTGAGCATTATTATGCCAGAAGCTGAATCATGGATGGTGAGTGGAGGGTACCAGGATACCTGATAACAGTGCCTGGGAATGAGGACCTGTGGCTCCCTGTCCTGGGAACTGGACTGGTGCTTCACAGTGCTGTGTGCATTGAGTTTCCTTTGAGGTCAGACCCTTGGTGGGTGACGGTCCCCACCTGTGTCCCACCACTTCCTGCAGAACTTGGAGGCACACGTCGCTTAAGGTCTCGTCCACCTGCCAGTGTTGCAGGATACTGTATTCTAATGCAGAACAAATTTTCCAGGATTTATTGGGATGTCCAGAGAAATCAGCTGTCTTTGCAGTACGTCCACCCTTGGATGAATGATTTCTTGTCACTTTTCTCTGACAAGGCAGGAAACTGAATGGCCGTGACTCTGAGCTGCGTCCTTAGTGTCTCTCGTGAGGGCCAGGAGGAAAGGGCAGTACTGCAGCTGGGCTCTCTCTGTCTGTGCCGTGTAGTGAAGTGCAGCTCCAGCACCTCTAAGTTAGCATCAGATAAGCGAGTGATCAGGCAGGTTTAGCAATTTTTCTAGCAGCTCACTGACAAGGTTCTGCAGCCTGGTACTGGGCTGCATTGGACCAGACAGCCCCATCCTGGAGGTGTCCAACTCGCTCCGTTCACAGCACAGACGTGTCTGCAAATGAATTCTGGAGATGCCAGGCTGAGGACTTCCACCAGTGTAAAACTGCCTCAGTAATGTAGAAATGCAGGTGAAATAATTAGCAACCAACCAGTGCTAGTTTCCTGAACTGCCCTTTGTCATGGTTTACACCCGTAAATCCTGATCACTGTTGTAGGGGCATGTGTGCATGTGAGCAGGAGAAAAGGAGAGAGAGCTGCTGGTATTGACCAAACTGGATCTTAAACTCTGGTTTGTGTGGAGTCAGAAAAGACTTAATCTTATATATTCAACATGCACTGAAAAGCAAAATGGGGCTTGAGTAGACCATGCATTTAAGTGCTGCTTGGGATGATTTCCTCATTGCCAAACCAGGCTTTAGATTTTGGTTATCTGGTTCAGACAAAGAATTGTGCTGGTGTCCCTAAACTTTCCTGGTATTGAATAACATTTTGAATAACATTTTTCTAGCTGAGGTTTTGCAAGTATGAAGCCTGAAACTAGCTTAAGGAGACTTTATGATGTGAAAATTAAGTTTTCTCTAGTAAGCTGCAGTTTGTCAAAACAACAGCACACATTCCAGTGGGGCTGTAATTTGGCAGGATGCAAAGTTTTTTCATCTCTCCATTTGAATATCCGAAGAAAATGGAAACCTGGCATCTTAGAGCTGCCTGGATTTCTACATATCCCTTTCAACAGCTGGGATAAGCTACTCTGCTTTATCACACATTTCCCTTGTGTTATGAATCACCACCCTCTCTCCAGGCAGTTCACATGCAGGATTCTTCAGTCTTTGGAGACTCGTGTGTTTGCCTAAGTGGAGCAAAATAAGGTGGTAAAGGGACTTGCCCAAGGATAAGATGGATCTCAAATTTGGTTGTCTGACAAGAAAAGAATTGTCGTATAATTGAAGCTGGTGCTAACTGATATTTCTGCTTTTGAGAGAAATATTTTAGGAAAAAATCACTCTGTTTCTCAACAAAGCTCTTAAAAGTGTCTCACGGAAAGGAAATTCCATAAGTTTTTTTTTTTGCTCTGGAAGCAAAGAATAGAACTGGTTTTAGCTGATTATTCCAAAATGAGAGAAAGCAGCTTTCTGCCCTGAATCCCAGATCAGAGGGCTTAAAGGCCCCCTAAGCTTCATGTAGAGCTTGGACTCATGGAGCTCATGAGCTTTCTGCTCCTGCCAGCGTCATGGGATGGATGTCTGGGTTCCCAGCTGGAGAAGGCAGCACATGAGTGAAGCTGGAGGCTTCAACTGTCTGCCCAGACAGCTGGTGACAAATTAGGCAGTTTTCTGACCCACCCCACCAGTGGTTAGCTCGAATGGATGTGCAGCCACAGACATTTCCAGTGTAGACAACCTGACATTTTCCATTGGAAGCCTCTTATGAGAGGAGGCTCCTGACTGCTGTTATGTATGTGTTGGTGTACATGCAATGTGTAGCATACTGCTAATAAGGGTATGTAAAACCATGAAGACTTGGAGTCCTGCTGAGGCAGAGCTCAGTTGAGGAAGCTGCTCTGAAGGTCACCATTTGGACAGGAGCTGAACGGAGGAGCCCAAGCAGTTGTCAGCAGGTAGTCAATAAGCCAGAAATGTCTGAGCTATTCCCTTCCTGCTTTGCGACCTAGTTATTTTAGAGCTTTACTCTTTATGAATCTTGCCCCTGTGTGAATTTACTCACGGCTGTAAGAACAATTTCTCTATACTCATTAGCAATGAAGCAAAGGTACATAATAAAAAAGTAAGGATAATACATCACCTAATGTATTTTGTTCCTGGGCTGGATGCATATTGGGTACTTTAAAGTATTAGTTGTTTCTAGATATAGTAGACATACTGCTGTGTGTTTTGGAAAACCTAACTGCCTAAGTAATAGGAGACCTCGGCCATACGCTCCATTATGAAATCTTTGCTGAGAAGTACAGAAAGACTGGTTTGCTCTGTCTGTGTTTGTGTGAATTATGAGCTGTGCAGATCAGCACAGTGCAAATTAGCAGTCCTCTACTGTCCTGTCATATCTTGACTCACAATAACAGAGTTCACAAGTTCATTGCTTGGGGGAGAGGCAAAAAAAGATTAAAAAAAGTTAAGAAAGTTTGCTCTGACTTACTCGTGCTTTTATGAAGACTGTCTGGAGCTGAATAACCCCTGGTGAACTTGTATCCTCTACCCCAGCTGCAGCCTTTCAGCTCCAACAAAGACCACTTACTAAATCCAGGAAATGGAGCGGCGCGTGGGTGAGTGACTGACTCCACATTCACACCCTGCCTGCTGTCCAGGGCAAAGCCGCTCCTCCCCAGCCCTCTCACTCGCATCATGCAAGCAAAACCTTCTGCGTGGAAAAAAGTAATTCTTTACCATCAACAGAAAACGGCACTTTTTTCCAGCAGTACAGCGTTTTAGAAACCACAATAAAAACTCAGGGCTGCAGGGTTTTTCTTCTTTGCATACCTCGCTGCACAAAAAGAGGTGCCAAATGTTTTTCTGGAAACAGGATTTCCAGCCATGAAAAATTATTTAGGAGGGTGAGAATATCAGTTTTCAAGAATGTTTCATTTGGAAAACTTTAAGATCTACTTGAGACACCACTGATCTATTTCCTCTGCTTTGATTATTCCGCTTCCCATATACATTTAGCCACTGACTGCTGTTCTTTTACCCTCCAAAAATCTTTTAATGCCCTAACCATATTATCTTTGTTATGTTAATGGCGGAGATGGAGCTGCATGCAGAGAGAGATAAAAGCAGTGTTGTTTTATGGATCCTATGCAGTGTACTTTGCAGGAACTTTTAAAATACTTTGTGCAGTGCTTCTCAGTGGGATCAGTGTTCTTTTAGACCATTTACAAAACACTGACAAAAGAATATTACCAAAGATGAGTAAACAGAGATTTCCTCATCTCACAGGTGAAGAAACAAAGCTTTGTAAAACTTATTTGTTGGTGCAGGGTCTGGTCAGGGGTAAAAATTACGAAACTCAAGCTGCAGGGCCATCACATCCACATGTCATGGTGACCCTAGTTGGAGAGGGGTTGCCATTTAAAGTGACTAACTTAGGTATTTAGTAGTTCAGTCATTTGCCTTTGCTGCTTGTGTGATGTGATGTGTTTGGGAGCTGTGTTTAACTGACGTGGATTTCTATCACTGGGGAAAAAAAATCAAGCCAGAACCTCAACAACCCCCACCAGAAGCTGTTATCTTTTGCATTAGAGAACTTTACATTTTAAACAAAAGATTAAATTTCGTGACCCTCAAAGTGCAGAAGTTTCCTTGGGAACTTTCAGTTTTACAGTCTGAAATGAAGTGGGTGGGCTGCTGGGCCAAGGGGGAAAAGGTCCCCAAAGGAGCTGCTATTGTGGAGGAATGCCATACTGGTCCCGTGAATTCCCTGAGTGCAGCTCTGTGTGAAAGTCCCGCTAGTCGGTTTGCAGTTTTTGTTAAAACCAGTGGTTAGTGGTTTAAAAATAGTTACAATAAAGCTCATAAGGAGAGGTTAATGTGGAGTAGTTAGAGCTTTGCACGTCTCCTGCTGACTATGCTGTTCTCCAGCTGCTGTCTGGTGGCCTCGCCTGGGAGGCAGAGGACTATCAGATTCGCTGCACTTGGGGATGCTCCTGGTCAATGCCAGTTTCTCAGGGACACTGTCAGGAGGGGACTTGAAGCCTACACACCTTTTCTGGAAACCATCATGAATTTCCCAGTGCAAAAGCCAACCTTTGAGAGGCTGAAAAGTTGCCCCAAGTGTCCAAGGAGGCACATTTATGGGCTTTCTGGCCCTGTCACTTGCCCTAGGATACTCCAGTCTCTGTTGCTCATGTGAGAGGACATATTTAGGATTCTTCCTTTGCAAGGTGTTAGCCAAAGGCAACTTAATCTGATCCAGCTGTTACAGTCCTGTTTCCATCTTTACCCCTCTGGCACTTATTGTGGTCGGACAATATATACATTCAGATGCTGAAAACTCCTTTTTTGACTCTCCCCTTTCTTCCCAGAATCAGGTTTTCAGGTGGATCAGTTCCCTGAACTGATTGACACTGTAATTGCATTAATGTGAGCACAAGAGAAGGGGAGGGATGATGAGATCACAGCATCAGTTTGGTGTAAGCTGCCTCCTTGGCTGCTGGGACAGGCTGCATTTGTGATGGCTGATGGGGCATAAATTTAAAGATAACATGTGCAGGAGAGTACAGAGAAAAACCCCAACTATTTATTTACCTCTCAGGCCACTGGAAGTAATCTTGTATGTCAGCTACTACATGGCCTAAATAATACTGTCTCTTAGGCTTTTTGTTGTTGTTTGTTTGTTTTGTTTTTTAATTGCTTGGCCTTGCCTTGGTTTCACTCTACATCATCTGCAGTGTGATAGTGCTGCTTATCAGTACCTGAGATTAGGCCGCAGTTGGAGCTGA
Organism: Mesitornis unicolor; assembly: GCF_000695765.1. NCBI lineage: Eukaryota > Metazoa > Chordata > Aves > Mesitornithiformes > Mesitornithidae > Mesitornis > Mesitornis unicolor. The sequence continues at coordinate 25,739 of NW_010196315.1, forward strand.
ATCATTCATCCAGCAGCTCCAGGAGGAGTGCTGGTCCCCAAGGACTGGTCTGAGCAAATGTACACTAAGAGTTTTGCAGCCTGCAAATGTTATACTGATGTCTTTTCCCCTTCTGACTGGACATTTCTATGTCCCTGTAACTTTAGGTACAGCTGCATTTTCTTTAATTGCCTGCAGCACCAGGACACAAACTACTTTGGTCTTTGGTGCTTACAGTTGGGAGATTTTCCTCCCTATTTGTACTAACATTGAGGGACACAGACTGACCATCCTGGTCTGGCCTCCTAGAGAGCTGCTCCCTGCATGCTTTCAGCTGTGGTTCAGCCATGTCTCCCAGTGGGCTTGCCAGTAAACTAGACTAATCTGTCTTGCAAATGGTCTTCTCTTTAAATAGAAAATCTTTCATGTCTGCGAAGTCACATGTGGGTGCCAGAATTTGCAGCTCTGTAGTGTAAGTTCTGTTGCCTTACTGGTTTTAGGCATAAAGTTTTAAAAAATAATATCTCAGGCTTTAGGATTACAGTACTCATTGAACCCTCGTAGCAGACGTTTCATGGGTTAATTCTGGCCAAACCCCACTCTTATTCATATTTTTTCCCCAGTGAAACACTAAAAAAAGGTTTGTCAATTCAGTTTCTCATCTTTATCCCCTATTGCCAGTTGTATGTGCAGACTCTAATTTTCTTTTCACTGGCTCTGTGCAAGTGCTTATGTTTTTTTTCTCCTTTTTGTTTTGTCCTGCAGTCCAGTATCCTGAGTCTGTTTGCTCTGTGTCAAGCATTACCTTGTTTTTCTATTAATCACATGTTCTTCCTGGCTGTAGCTTTTGCTGTCTGGCTGCTGCCACCCAGTTGCATGTATATCGTGTGCTGGGTAGCACTGAGAGAGGAGCATGCAACTCCAAACTGCAACTCGTTTCTGATGGGAATGCTCTACAGGAATGCTGTGACTGCAGGTGGTGCAGAAACCTTGTAGGCTTCTTGGTTCATTCTCCAAATATCTTTCTTCCACATCCATCCTGGCTTATGGGAACCTATCTTGCTTCAGACTTAGAAGGAGCCATGTCTAAGGCAAGACGTTGTGCAAATTCTTTACAAATAAAACTCTTGAACATTTTTCTGATGCTGTAGGAACCAGAAAAGCATGACCATGATTCAGCTCCTGGGGCTGTGGAGGAGGCAAAGTCTTTCCACTGAGATTAACAGCAGCTGCCCTGGAAGAGATGTAGCCCAAGGCTAGATGGAACATCGGTCTCCTGTTTCCTATATCATTCCTCTAAGTTCTTCTTATATGTTGTAGCATCAAGAAAAGATGCTGCTAAAGACTAAAACTCCTGACTCCAAGAAGCTCTTTGTGGACAAAGCTCATTGAGTTGTGCAGAGAAGAGTATAAATGAAATAAAACAGCTCCATGTGAAGCAACACTTGGTGATTTGTCTGCAAAGGAATTGGTCTTTCATGAAAGACTTCATGTTTCCCTGATTTATTTATTTATATTTCCATTGACTGAGCAGGATTGTTTAAAAAGCGTGGTGGGGAGTGTCACTGGGGAAAAGCCCCCTCCTCTACTCACTCATCAATTCTTATAACATTAAAAAAATTAATTTAAATTACCACTCTCCTCAAAATGAAGTGTAAAGCTTTCATAGTTCTGTTGTTTAATTTCCCAACTGGATATGAAATTAAGGAAATAGTAATTGTTTGACCTCTCGCATCAGGGAGTCTAGGTATTTTTTCTTCTGTTTCACAGGAGTACATCTATATGAGAATAATGGCTTCCCTAGAGGCTCCATTTCTTGTGAAATCCGATCTAATGAATTAAAATTTATCTCCTCTTGTTGGTGCTTTTGCGCGCTGTGACCTGCCTTGGATTTGAGTTCAGAGTGGCTCCCGTTGAATTGTCTGAAGGCTCTCAGCGCACTTCCTCCTGGTGAATTGTTCATCCTGAAGTTTGTCCATTGATTACAGCCTCTGGATTGGGTTGATTGTCTCTCTTTCATGGTTCACAGATTTTTTTCCTCACTAAGCATTGCTAATGCGCCTTCCATAAACTCACAGCTTTTTGGGCTTTCATCCAGGAACCTTTCCAAATTCAGCAAAAAAACCAACTAAAGAAGCAGGACTTTCCCCCCTGCCTTTCTTTGTGTCCTTTGTTACTGAAGAGGGCTGCAAATATTTAATACCATTTAAAGCCAGACAGAAAATACTCTCTTTTGGTGATTTCTTCAAAACACCAGTTGGTTATTGTTGGCAAGGACATCACACTGGAAAAGACTGGCTGTTCTGCATGGTTTTGAGGCCTAAATACTGCTGGGATTGTCCCTAGTGGCTGGGTGGAGCTCACTGGGTACCTGCCTGAGAGCTATTGGTTCTCCACACAGCAGATGGGCCTCTCCTGGAGGAGTAGGGGGTGGAACAGGTTGACTCCAAAAAACAAAGCTCCTCTCTATCAAAGGGTGAAAAAAAATACACTGAATATCACTGAAGAAACAGCAAACATTGGTCTTGAGATCTCTGTGCTCTGTGTATCTGGTCAGATGCATATGAGGTTTTTCAGGGGACTCTGAAGCTGGGGAGGGACTTTTTACAAGGCCAGGTATTGATAGAATGAGGGAGAATGGTTTTAAACTGAAAGAGGGTAGATTTAGACTAGATGTTAGGAAGAAATTCTTTACTGCGAGGGTGGTGAGACACTGGCACAAGTTGCCCAGGGAAGCTCTGGGTGCCCCCTCCCTGAAAGTGTTTTAGGTCAGGTTGGACAGGGCTTTGGGCAACCTGGTCTGGTGGGAAGTGTCCCTGCCCACGGCAGGGGGGTTGGACTGGATGATCTTTAAGGTCCCTTCCAACCTAAGCCATTCTTTGATTCTAATATACTGTCTTTTAGAGAATAGCTGTATGTGTTAGAGTGTGGTGTAAGGATGCATCCGTTTTGAGGGCTCTTGCAGAGAAATTTTTGCCCTGAAGTCAGCACTTTGAGAGGTTTCCCATGTGGTAGGAATAGAGGCTGATCTGACTTGCCACCAGAGTAAGGATATTTTGGTGTTAAAGATGAGCAGACATCAACCTCACTGATGTATTTAACTCTCAGCGATTGTACAGATGAGTTCAAGTGGATCTGTGATCTCTCGTTTGGCCCTTATTTCCCACATGGGCCACACAAGTGGCCCTATGCACACCCATAGCAGCTGGTAAAACAGCTCTGCTTGCACAATGGGAAGAAATTGGCAGGAAAGGACTGTCAAGATAGTTTTGCTGCTAGTTCATGGCAGAGAGGTGACTTTGTCAAAGTCACAGAAGGGTTGTGCCCAGATCAGAAGTAGAGACCTGCTCTGTGGCATTTTAGGTATTAGAAGCTCTGATTTACATAGTATATGTACCTGTGGATGATGAAGAGAGTGGAGCATCTCCCTTATGAGGAGCAGCTGAGGGACCTGGGTCTCTTTAGATTGGAGAAAAGGAGACTGAGGGGTGACCTCATGAATGTTTCTAAATTTGTAAAAGGTGAGTGTCAGGAGGAAGGAGCCAGGCTCTTCTCAGTGATGTCAGATGGTAGGACAAGGGGCAATGGGTGCAAGCTGGAGCATAGAAGGTTCCATGTGAACATGAGGAAAAACTTTTTTACTGTAAGGGTTACAGAGCACTGGCCCAGGCTGCCCAGAGAGGTTGTGGAGTCTCCTTCTCTGGAGACATTAAAAACCCGCCTGGATGCATTCCTGTGTGACCTGGTCTGGGTGATCCTGCTCTGGCAGAGGGGTTGGACTGGATGATCTTTCAAGGACTTCTAACATTCTGTGATTCTAGGTTTTCAATATGTAAAAAATCCTTGTATTTGTTTCCCTTTCTTAAAAGGAAAGGAACTTTCTGGCATGGCCCCAATAAGAAAGTGGCAGAAAGCAGAGTGTTGACCATGCTTCAGGGCAACCCCCTCCATTCCAGGCTGGCAGAGGAGCCTCTGCAGACGTGGTGGATGGGAAAGGCAGGGGCTGCTCGGTGCCAGACTGTGCTGGTGTGTGAGCGGTGAGTGGCGGGAGAGAAAGATGTGCCTGCACCAGGCAGGCAGCTGCTAGGCAGGCAGCGGCGGCCAACTCGCTGACAGCACAGCTCTGGCACTGCGAAGAATCAAGCCCTTTGTATTTAACCATCCAGACCTAATATACTGACATGGTCACCATCGGATACAGTTGACACATGTTTAAATGGTGTATCTCACTGCTTTGAACAAGCGGGAATGTGTTCTTGGACTGCTTTGCTCTCTGCATTTCTACGGAGTTTCCCACTGTCCATTTTCCATAGTTACTTACAGCAATTAACTGGAATCCAGGGCTGCGGCGGCTGCACGCATAGTCTCTTAAACCACACCTGTGGCTTTTTTGTGTCACATATAATTCATTACTGAGTGACACTTCCTGCCTTGTCATCTTTAGCCCAAGATGAATGAATGGTGTAGCTAAATCAGCTTAACGCTGAACTAAAGCGATAGTTCGTGTTTAGCTGTGGCTCTTGCACAAGTCGTGCAGAAACTTATTTGTGTTGGTACGGTTGGGGGTTCACTGGAGGCTCCAGCTCTTTTGATATCGGATCTGCTCACAGCTTGCATGTCCTGCCTCAGCTTTATTTTCCCTTCCAGAGGCATAGATACTGCATGAATCACTGTGCCTTTGCAGAGGCTCCGATGGGTGAAGGTATTTGTACTGAAACTTCACCAGGCTGTAATTAATCTGTAGACGAAAGGAAATGGTTTTGTGACAGCTAAATGAAGACCAAATAATGCAAAGTGATGAAAGGTATATTCAGCAGCCTGATCCATGATCTGAAGTTTATATACGTTTAGCTTTATGGTGAGCTGAAAAATGTTTCAAACAAGAACAGCCTCAAGTCCTGGTTAGTAGCAGACAAAAGTAGACAGAGGAAAACCTGTGTGTAATTATGCATTAATATGCAGAAATCAGAACAGAGATTTAAAAAAATTACACCCTGCTATCCAGTATATTTGAAAACATTCAGAAAGATTACATATAAATTGTATATGAGTGCTGTACACAGAGAGGCATGTGCTTTATGCGTTAGATTGGTGAGATCAGGGTACGTTCCAGTGCACAGGCTGTCTCTTCTTTAGTTATGCTGAGATAGAAAACATCTGATAACCTTTAAAAATTAGTGCAGACTCTTGTAAATTAGGCTGTAGGTTTTTTTCCAGATTTGAGTTGTTCTGCAGGAGGAAAGAAGTTGCTGATCATCTTATTTGGAAGTTAAATATTTCTCCAGTAAAATGTTTTGGATTTTATTTTGTTTTGTTTTCTAAAGAAGGAAGTAATATTCTGAATTCTTGTTTCAGCTTGTTCATCATCAGTTGCACCTTTGATGCAGGTTCTCCTGCATTACTTATGTGTAGCTGTGATTGTTTTTAGCAAAAAGACACAGTGGTAAACCTGGTGATTTCCCTGCAGTTTGGTGATAGTGACCTTTGGAACAGGCACTCTGAAACTGGTTGACCCTGAATATTTTGAGTAGTAACAGCAGCGGGTCCTTAGCTGACTGGGTGATCTTCCAGGGTGTTGAGATTGCTCAACTCCACTTGTGTAGACTCACAGAACCCTAGAAATTTCAGGAGGTGCAGACCTGTGTTGTGCTCTGGTCCAGTCTCCAGCCCCAGTGGGGGCTGTCATTGGCACTGGGTCAAGTTGACCATGGCTTGTCTAGTGGAGTCTTGAAAATCTCCAAGGATGGAGATGCCACAGGCTCTTCAGGTGGCCTGTTCCAGCACTGCGTGGCCCTCCCAGAGAAAAAGCTTTTCTGAATGTCCAGCCTGAACTTCACAAGCTGTGTGACACCATCTGCCATCAAAACTCCAGCCTAATTTACAAAAGTCTGCACTATTTTTTTAACGATTATCAGATGTTTTCTATCTCGGCATAACTAAAGGAAGGGTTTGACTCCATCAGAGTGATGAATGCAGAATCTCATGCTGGATCATGTGTGCGTGCTTATTTTCTCTTTTAACCTAAGCTTTTGATAAAGAAACAGCAGTTACATTGTTGCAATTTAAGTTAAACCAGATCACATTTCTAAAATCTTTATGAAACCTTAATTTCAATGTGGCTATATCATACATATACCTCAGTAGCATTATAAGACTGTGATAGTACTATTATTATGACTACTGTTGTTATCATCGCTATCTCTATACTTAATATGAACATACTATTGCAGGTTACTATCCTTGTTTTTGACAGAAGAAAGCAACATTTTTTTATGACTGGGAAGAGTTGCATACGGGTAGGAGAATGAGTTGGATTCTGTTATGACTTTAGCATCATCAATAAAATGATCAAGTACTATAAATTTATATTATAATTATGATGTCAGTCAGAAACAATACAACTTGATTTTCAGGTTGACAAAGAACGTGCCCTGGGAATTTGGAAGGAATATGTTCATCTCATTTGGAAGCTGAATAAGTCCTAACGGAAGTATTTCAGGAATATATATGTAGATCAATGATGTTATATTCAGCAAGTATTTTCTAATTAGCCCAAGTTTTAGGGCTAGAACAATTAATTTTTGGTTCCTGTTTTATTTATTTGTCATAAATGAACTCGGATTTCTGCACCCTTTTTTTTAGATATAAGTTGCACCCTACACACCTACAGCAATACTCTTTTTTTTCTTTTTCCTTTTTGTCTGAGATATGAATTATTCATTCAAGTGTAGATAACTTGAATCTTGAGAATTGAATAATGAAGGGAAAAATCTGTTTTCAGTACTTTGGTAAAGTCATAGGTCAGTATTTTCGAAAGAGTGCAGTGAATTGGCTGCTGGACTTCTTGGGGATACTCTGGAACACCTCATATGTGCAGAGATGGGCTGGGTACTGAACTCCTCCTGGCTGAATGGACATCCAAAATCCTCCACATGTGAAGGATGGTGATACTTGAGTCATATGTTGGCTCTGTTAGAGAAGATATCTGAAGTCATATAGGATCCCAGCTGTTTTTCAAAGTCACCTGGAGGGTATTGTTCATCTTCAAAAGAAATCTTTGTACCTCTAGTGACTTAGAGCTTGAAGAGGACTTTGTTTTCAAGATCTTTCTGGTTCTTCCTTAAGGAAGATTCCTCATGGTCTCCAGGATGACTTCAGGGAAGCTGTGAAAGCAAAGGGCACAGTAATGTGGAGAACGATGCTGCCTCTCGTACTTCAGTGGGTATGTGAGCACAGATAATATGACATGAAACAACAGCTCTTCCAGCAGCAGCTGGTTTGATTTCTGTCTGTGCTGGTGTCTCATACCAGTCAGCTGCTTTGTGAACAAACAGCACCCACTGGAGCTGAGCACCCTGACTGGGCAGGACCATGGTTGTGTGAACCTGCTTTCTTACCGTCCTGCCTTTCTCATCTCCTTCCCCCCCAGCTTCTACTACACTTTCTCTTGTAGACAGCAATATAGGATCAGGCTGCTTTTCACTTCCATCACTTTTCCCTGCTGTGACTGAATCTGTTGCAATTAAATTTTAATTGAGATGCACACTGCTTAAATAGACACAAGACAGCTACAGCTATTGCTAATTAATTTTCTTCCAAAATGACAACATTTAATAATTATATTCCATGTCACTTACATTATTTATACAAGTTTAACTCTGGGAATTTTTTTAAAGACACGCCAGCTGTGAAAGTGCTTTATGGTGTTAATCTCCTGTAAGGCAATTGTGATTAACTTGAGAAGTGAGGCTATGTTTATGGTGCATTTAGTAAAATAGCAAGTTGTAAGAAAGATTGAGACGCTTCTATGAAAAGGTAATAGTGTTTCTGGTTACAGCATTAAAATCTAGAGAAGCCCGAATGATAATAAATTGTGCTTCTGTATCATCTTTGATCTAAGGATCTCTAAGTACTTTCTGCCTACAAACTAAGAAACTCACACCTTATGGTACAGTTTCCTCCCCAGTTTCTCTCCTCACCTTGTGTAGCACAAAGAGATCACCTGTTGCCCCATCGTGCAAAATCCTTGCCCTCTGCTACCCTGCTCTAATACCAGGCAAAGAAAATGACCTTTTCATATTTTAGCCTGAAGAATCCATCACTGGTTGCTATCAGACAAAGTGTTGGATGAGCAGGACCATTTGTCTGTTACTGCGTGACAGTCCTTAGGCAGCACTGTGACAATCTGGGGAGTCTGTCTGTGCGAGAATGCATAATTGCTGCATCATGGCATGACCTGGTGTTTGCGGAGAGGCACATTGTCAACCTCTGAACTTTGAATGTTCACCAAATGAGCAGAAACTTCTCGGGACAGCTGTGAGGAGAGCATTTTCAGCCTTTCCTGCAGGGGTGTGGGATGGTGATGCTCCCTCCGCAGAACAAAGGAGCCAGCTGTGGAAGGTGAGATGCATTGGCTCAGGGGTTTACTGGCAGATCAGGAAGCTTTGGGAATGACTGGAGAATCAAAGGGCAATTTTTTTTCTCAGTGAGGGTCCTGTCTAAGCTGAAAGTTAAAGCTGGAAGCTACAGCAGAGGGATTTTGTGGGTCAGAGAAGTAAATGTGGGAGAGAGGGACAGGTAAGACTTTTTGATCTCTCAGGGGACCCAAGAGCAATAAAAGTCGAAACTAGATGAGAAAAATGACTGCAAGTAGCTAGTTGTGTGTATTTCCCCTTTTAGCACAGAGTAACTCTTTAGAAACTTCTGCACCTTTCTGCTTGTCACTCTCATGTATCAGTGCAAAGTTAAGCTGCTCTGGGAACACAGCTCTGGCAAAGTGTGTGCATTTATTAAGGACATTGGAGATTAGTACTGAACTTGCAGAGCAGAATTAGTTGGATGGTGCAACCCCCTTCCAGGAAGGCACAACAGAGAAATTATCTGAGCATCCGAAGCAGTTGTGCTGTGTGCTGCTGTGATCAGAGGAGTTTAAGACATTGTGGACCAAGAGGGCTGATCAACAGGGCAATTGGAGTGTCTCAGCCAAAGGAAACTTGATTAAATGTGTTAGATGAATGTACAGTGAATCTTTCTTGTTGAATATATGGGACTATCATATACTATTCACCTCATATAAATTTTGGTGTCTTCTTGAAGCTAGTCACGTTGGTTCCTTTTATAGTGAATATATACCACAAAAAGTACCCCTAGAACCATTTTGCTCAGTGTTAGGATGGATTTGAGTGAAAGGCTGTCTGACTGGTCATTTGTCTATCCTCATGCACTGTCATGGAAGCAAAATTGCACTTAAAGAAACCCTTTTCATTGTTATTTCACTTTCCCCTCAACTTTGATAATAGCAAAACAGACTGGACAATAATTAGTTTTGGTTTTCTGTCTATTTGAGTGGTTCTGCAATGTTGCACAGTGGCAGGGTGTCTTGGTAGCACTGCAGGTTGGGACAATGATGCGTGCAGCCTCCCTTCTTCTCAGTGGGCCTGTCCAGGGAGCTGAGGGCAGCTCCATCACACCTGATGAGACAAGAATCATTTATCCCTCAACAAATAGACCTCTTCCTCTACGTGTTTCCCCTGAAGTTATTTACACATGATGTTGTTTGCTTTGAGGTCTCGTGCATGCTGTAATTTGCATATGGTGTTAGAGTTACTGAGGGTTTGTTCCTTTGATGGCTGATTCTCACGATCCTGAATTCTGCCTTTAGCAGTTGCGTAGCTGTAGGGGCTGCAACCCAAAAGGCCACAGGTCTGGTAAAAGCTGGAAGAGTTTTCTCCAAGACAAGTGGTCATGTCCAGATCCCAACCAAAATACAAAGCAGGAGCCACATGGCTTTGTGTCTGTTTTGTATCATTGCACTGGGCAGCAAAAGGGAAGGATTAAGCATTAATGAATGTTCACAGCTACTAGTTCTCTGCTCTAAAAATTGCAGTGGGGTGCAGTGATGAAAAGTCAATCCTGTGCGTGCTTCAGGTCCGTGTCTCTGAAGGCATTTGCTTGGGTATATTCACATAAATAAAGACTGATCTTCGATTACAAGAGTGCTAAGGGAAGACATCTAATGTTTTCTTAGTATGCTACTAATGATATGAGGATGGCTAACAAATTTTATTTTCAAAAGATTTATTTTCTCTGACTTTTTTTCTAACAGACATTTTATAAGTTAGCAATAAATCTGTGAAAATCTGATTTTCCAGTGGAGACACTGGCTCCAAAATAGAAAGTGTGTTGAGCTTGGGAAAATCTCCAGGGAACGAAGTGGTACCAAATGTTGGGTAGCTGTGGACATGGTTTAAAGACAAGAATTTGTGTGGGCATCTATAGCTGGTGACATGTGACTTCAGTTCTAAGACAGTTTGGGCTCAAATGGATGACTGTAGAGATAGTAGGTAACATACGTTTAATTTATTCAGTAGAGAAAAACCTAGCTTGCTTTTCAGTCAAGTGCTAGGTTATGACAGCAATTAGGATGAGTACTTGAAGAGGTGTTTCAGTATTTCTAGTGTATAATTTTGATTGTCGTGGAGCCCTGACACTGTGTGTTATGCAGAGAGCAAGGGGATATAAGAAATATGCTTTCTTTTAGTAAGGGACAAGTGAGTTACGATAAAACAGTGATGCAGATTACTCCCTTACTTGAGGGAAAATACAGTGCAAAGACACTTAACTGAAGAACCCTAGTATTTCTCTTAAAATCAGAACAATGGATCCTGATAGCTATGTTCACTGGCTCCTGATTTTGTCAGGGGGTCTGATTCTCATCTTGGAGACCTGTAATAGAACAGAAGGCACCCCAAGTCAGTAGTTTCCTTGGTGAAAACAGGTTATGAATGAGCCTGGGAGTGGACGGATATCTGCTGTCTGTATGACCAAACCGACTCAAAGAACACATATTTGGGCCTTGATTGAAGAAAGTGCATATGCATTTGCTGAAGTCTCCCTGAAGCCAATGAGATTGAAAGCACAGTGTGGTAAGCTTTGAAGGGCTTTGAAAGAGGAAACAATGGTTGAGACAAAACAAAAGAGCATGCCATCAAAGGATGTAAAGCAAAGTGACAGGAACAAAGTGACAAGCTAGGAAAATGCTCTTTGCTCCCACATACTGAATGGCTGTGAAATCAGCTTTGTACTCATTAGAGCCAATGTAAAGGAACTTGCTGTAAATGAAAATGAATGGTTTAGAGGCTGATGTTTTGAGCTCAGATGAGTAGGTGAGTGGCAGGAGGCTCAAGGAAGCACCAAACTCTGAGACATTGTGGAGATGGAAGAAGCAGGAGTCAGAGGAGGCCTAGAGGCAAAATCTTACAGTGAGGCTGGAGGGACCTGAAGACCAACCCCGGTTTCAGACTTGAGTAACAAACAAGATGCTGTCCATCTCTACAGCATTTTATATATTTTGCCACCTTCTAAACATGGCAAGACTGCTGTGAGAAGATATTCAAGAAGCAGAATGAGGTTTCTAAGTGGTTGGAGGGAATCAGGTCCGAACTAGGTCCATCTGCGAGTAAAATGTAGGAAAGATTTAGTAGAGAGAAATCCCAGAGGCAGCTGGGTACAGAAGATTGGATACAGCTTAACTGTGAATGAGGAGATGAAGATGAAGCGAGAGTTACAAGCACAAGTGGGATTTTGTTTTTTAGAGAGAGGCAGGCCAAAACAGACTGAGTTTGTGAGGAAAAAGAGCAGAAAAAAGAGAGAAAGGGCAAGAAGAGGAAGAAGAGTGCCTGTGACATGATTTAGAAGATTGTTGTGGAGGAGTGAGGTTATTAAAGGAGAAGAGCAGATGAAACTTTAAGAGCAGGGAGAGAGTTGTATATGGGACGTAAAACGCTTATCTTGTTTTGACTGTGTTCTCTAGGAAAAATTCAACAAGCTTGCGTACAGAAAAAAGATACAGAGATAGAATAGAATTATATGCATTAATATACAACAGAAGTAATGTGCAATAACTGCAAGGTAAATGACTATTACTAACAGTACTAAAAAGATAGATATAATATATATACACACATATACACGCACGTGTGTGTATACACACATGCTTTTATAAAAGAGTTCTGTCCTGAAGAATTTATATTAATCCTTTGCATCTGGTCTTAAATCAGATAGCATAAGGAACAAAGGCAGACAAGGAGGAAGTATTTACAGGGTCTTCTGAGGCTAGCCTTAATGATTTATGTAATGAAATAGTTAAAAAAACCCATCTTTTTGTCTGTGTGTGTTGTCTAGTGGCCACAACAGTCACTGTGGTATAGTGAAGTCTGGTATAGCCTGTGAATAGCTGTGGGGACTCAACAGAGTGAATGCAGTTTCCAGTGCTCAGCCCCTGGCCTGGTTACCACCAAACACAGTTCTTTTGCTTCACTGGTTTCACAGCTGCCCAGTTGCATACATACAACGTGGTTCCTAAACCATTCCTCTGAGCCATAGCAACCTGTTGACATTTGCTAAGTTTACTGCTAGCCTGGGTTTTGTTCCAGTAAGTTCTGTGGACATGAGATGTGCTGGCATTACAGCCCAGCTTGTTCTGTGTGTGAAACAGATACTGCAGCGCAGTGGAGGACCAGACCTCCTCATATATCCCATCTTCTGTAGGCTGTGTAGCCACCACTGAACGGGTTGAGAAGTGAGTTTTTTCCCCTTAGGTTTTATAACAAGAGAATGAAATAAATTACAGTATTATTTACTTCAAGTTTTGATGCTGGCAGCTACTTTCCAGATCAAGAAACCGAGTCAGTTCTTTTAGGCTACTAAGTAAAAATTGCATGATATTCTGTTGGTGAACGGTTTTATATCTGTCTCAGTCATCAAAATACTTGTAGTATGGTAGACATAACTGCATAGTAAAGGAATGCATAATCGCAACACTGCCATTGGCAGGACATAAACACCTTAGAGTTTATCGGTGCTGTGGGAGATATTTATTACTTAAGTCTTATTAAGTGCTTATCACAAAACAAAAAAAATAGAGAACTTGGAAGGTAGAAGTTAGTTTTGCTTATCAGCAGAGATGGGGATGGTAAGATTCAATCCTTATAAATGCAGATGTTTTGATCTGTGAAGGTACAGCAAATCAACCATTTATAGCACATTGATGTATAGGTGCATAAGATCACAGAAGATCAAGGTGATGACCTAATCTAACTATAACGGCATCAGAGGACTTTCCTCTATTTATATCCATGCACATCCAGTGATGAATCTACTACAGCAGATTGTCTGGAAAAAATATCTGAACAAAATGTCAGCTCTGCAGTGCTAGGGAGTCTGTCACCAGCCTGAATCCAGTGCTTCTCTCTATTGAAACTGGGAACCTTGTTTCTAGTCTGAATTTCTTTGGTTTATCTTGTAGCTCTTAGTCTTTGTAATAGGTATTAGTTAACTGTAATTGCTTTAGTCATAGATTCTTGTGATGTCCCTTACCTCTGGGTTAAAAAACATCTGTTATCACATTTTTGTTTATTATATATGTATTAATATTACTGATCAAGTGATCTTGCAAGTGCCTCTCTTTTGAGCTCTCTCTCATTTTTCTCATGGATAGCACTGGAACCTTTCTAGTTTTCATCTTTCTGCTTGAATTGTGGACACCAGAGCTGGGCGCAGTGTTCAATTAACAGTCAATTCAGGGTTAGACAGAGGCTTTATAACCTCCTGAATCTGATGTAAACAAACACCTTTTGCTTTAGTTGTTTGGATACTGGCAGCCTCCATGGACCTTGTAGTCACTGTTTGCCCACCATAAACTTAAAGTCATCTGCAGTCAGTTTTCCTCAAAACAGAGTTTTTATTTTAAGCAATTGTTTTCCAGATGTGTGGCCTTGTATGTGGTTGCTTTAAAATATATAACCTTTGTATCTAGCCCATCTAGGGATAGAGAGCAGGTCATTGGTACGAAGCAATCGTCTTTATTTACCATGTCTGAAGTAATTTGTCACTGACAAGCTGTATGAATTTGTATTTGTTTCCAGGCACTGATACACAAAATGCTTCTAGCTCTCCAATCATACGAATGTTTCTGCCAGATTCAGTCATACCGGTCAGGAATAATTTGTGTATTAAATGAGCTAATCCACTTGTTTATTACTGGGGTTTGCAGTGTTAGAGTCTACACAATTAAGGAATCTCTTCTCTTTGAGTCCCTTGGTACCTTGATTAATTTTAAATCTTGACATCTTGATTTCTGGCTAAATGAGTGCTCATTTTCACCCTTGTCTTTTGTTATTAGCTTAATACCCTCCTGAATACTTTAGCCTGTCTCCTGAAAGACTTATTCCCTTCCACTGAAATGACAGTCAGACACGTTGTACAGTCTTTTTTTCTCTGTAGAAGATGGACCTACGTTTCTGAAAACTGAGAAACTATGCCTTTCACAGCTTATTTCACCATTAATTTTTGGAATCACATATAGTCCTGTAACTTGAGTTGCAGCTTGCAGAAATCTGTATTGCTCAGGGTATTAATTTCATTCTCCTTCATATAAAGTTCCTTGCAAGGACTCTTGGTCCTTCTTTAATCTTTCTTCACCGGTGTGCATGTGTCTTTGCAGACTAGGCTATGCTGTGGTTCATGGGTACGTCCCATATAGCTCTGTCCTCTCTGACATCAGCTGTCAGATATTTCAACAGTTTTGGGGTTTGCAAATGCATAGGTCCCTTTCAGGCCCAAATACTCTGTGATCCTGTCAGAAACTCTTCTCCCATTCCCATCTGGATGAATTTTTCTCCATTCTCCCGTTTATGAACTGCCAGCCATTTTATGTGGTTTGCATCCTGCCTTCAGCTGGCAACTGAAGTCTTATAAAGACAATATGTGTTTCGACTCAGTGTGGAACAGCAGCTTGTGTGGTGTATGTGTTCAGCAGAGGAAAGCGAGCCAACTGAAGTGTTGCTTTTTTGCTTTTAATTACATTCTTGTTTCCTTCCCAGGCTTCTCTTTTCTACATACTTACACGTGTGCCTCCAGAGGGAGGATTCAATAGGTTGATGAAGTGAACTGGAATGTTTGAAAATAAACCAACATTTTTGTATGAAACATATTCTAAAAGAACCCAGTTACTACAGGGATTTTTGGAAGGATGCAGTCCTTCATCTTTTATTGCTCTAAATAAAGGTTTTCCTTCCATGAGCCAAATGAGGGTTTGTTTTGTGGGTGGTTGGTTTTTTTGTTTGTTTTGTTTTTTGTTGTTTTTTTTTTTTTATCCAAGCTTTAGAGCCTGTTCAGTGTCATCTGGATGGACTAGTCATTACAAGACAATATTACTCACCCCACCCCTGCATAAAGCAAACCCGTTAAACTTCACTGCATGTGCTTTGTATTTGGGGTTTCATTCATGAGAGTTGAAAGTGCCTAAACTGCTGCAGCACGGAAGTGAAACCCTGAGAGGATTATCCTTCAATCACCACCAGCCAACTAAACATTCACTTCCATCTCAAAAGCTCCCTCAAATCTGATTTCAAGGCGGCTCTTTTCCTCTCAGCCAAATCTCCTGCTTTGACCCTCACCTGCTCTGCAGAACCTGCATGAACATCTCTGGTCAGAATAGGAGTTTCTGCTCCACTTATAGTATGTGCGATTTACTTTTTTTAGTATCTTTTACTCATAAATGTGCTGAAAAGTCAATAGGTTAATCATTACTGATTTGGAATTAGGAGTCTAATTTTGTTGTAAACAGTTTAACTGCTTGTCCTCCACCCTGGTCTTAACACAGTCTGTGTTTAGCTGTTAACCACTCTGGTGCATCTGCCAAGCACCACAGATGTTTTATCTGACATGTTAGTGTAGCTATTAACAGTTTCTGCTCTTGTTGGAGCACGAAGACTTGATGAAGGGGTTTGGGTTTTTTTGGCTTCTTTGTTTTCATGTTGGGTTTTTTTTCCCTCTTTTTTTCTATTCTGGTGTGAAAAGGTTTCATAAAATGAGCACAATACTTTTTTATAAGATACATGCGCGCACATATAGGTATTATTTGTCCTTTTTCTTCTTTTCGGAAAAACCCCAGCAAATTCTGTAACAGGAAATTGTAAACTTCTTTGGATTTACATCAGAAAAGCAAACTTAGACTTTTCTTTTGCCAAAGTTCTCTCACCCTTACAACAGAAACAAACAAGTAAACAAAAACCAAGTGAAGATTCATGGACCAGTTATAATGGTGATGCATCACTTTTGAGCAATTTTTGTTTACCTGGTGGCATCTTTCCATATTTTGCAGCATGTTAACACATAGTCTGAATGCAGGAGTGTCTTGATTATTTTTTTGACGGTTTTACGCATGTTGGAATTTGTACAGTAAAAATTTTATCATGATAAGACATGTAGGATTGGCTTTGTAAAAGTACAAGCATTACTTTGTTTTCCTGCTCCACCACAAAAGGCTCTTCTCTCCATCCCCTACTCTTAAATCTTCTCAGTTCTTCCAAAGTAAGAAACAAAGATAACTTCTGAGAGAGAGGAGGCAAAGTCATGTACCTCAGTCTGCATGTCTCAGCATGGACCAGTGCCAAAACTGTGTCTGGTTTTGAGCTTTTATGTCTTCTCAAATGTTTTGATGATCTATTTTAATTGTTTATAACCCAGCATCTGAAAGATTATTTCCGTTCAAGGCTCTAAGATTGGCAACTTGAAAATATACTTGAAATGGGGAAAAGATTAAAATTTAACTGATATTTTATGAATTGGTCTTATTTGTAAGGAAGCAGCAACATTAAAGTGACATTAGTGTTCATGAAAAATATGAACAGCAGGCTCAACCCAAAGGTGACCTCTAAGTTCCTGTATTCAATATAATCTCCTTTCTAATAACCACAGCCCAGAATGTAAATGTCTTTAGAATGGAAAAACCAATTTCTGTTTAAATTCGGTGGCCTCAGTGTTGTCATCTGGTGCCACCGAGTGTCATAGGATAGCCTGGCCTCTGGTTGACATTCCTGAAGGACACATGTGTCCCACAGGTCCTGTGCCACATCTGTCAGCCCTGCCCAGGACCAGGGGCCCCTGTGTAGACAGCAGCATTGCATCCTTGCTTTCCAGGATCTGTTAGTGTTTGGTTCCTGCTGGAAGGTCTCCAAGGAGCATCCAGCTGTTGCATGCAGGTAGCTGACCTTCTTCCATATGGTGATAAGACCTTCCATATGGTGATAATTTCTGATCATCATAACTAACTCCACTGGCCTTGTTTGGTGGAAGTAGAAGACTACTGTGGTTGGTGTCAGTGCAAGGAGAGACAGCATTTGTGACTTTTTCTGAGGTGTATCTGATGTTGTTTCCTTTCATGCTTGGCAGTATGTGAAACTTGTGTCTAGGTGCTCCAGATCAAAAAAGTAATAGAGCACTCTAGAGGGCTGTATTCCTCAGAGCTGTTTGCAGGGCATATTTCTTCCATCAGAGACCTTTGTGTCTCTCCATTTTGCTTCCCTGCAAGTCCCCTGAATGTTTTCTGCCTCTCTTCCCTCTGTGCCATGCCTCCCTGCCATGCTAGACATCATGCCATGCCTTCCCCTGGTCTAGTAGGTCTGTGTATCTCCATCTCCCATGGTATCAGGTCTGTCTGCAGCCTCTTCATTTTTCCAATGCTACTCTTCTCTGTTTTCACAGTATTTGCCATTGCCTGGCTTGTGCCTGTACTTCACTCGTATTCTTCAGTAAGACCTTATGGTCTGTAAGGTCATCCCTCTTTCCCCTTATTTCTTCTCTCTTTTCATTTTCAAGAAGGCCCTGTTCTTTCCACATTCAACCAATTGTCCTTGCAAACATCTCTCCTTCCCATCGTGTGATTTTTTTCCATACATTTTCCCTCCTTTCTTTACTTCCCTGGGCAGAGTTGTGCTCATTGGTGCCTGGGATATCCCCAGATCTTGGATGTGATGTTCTGAGGTTATCACATTACAAAGAAACTCTGCCAAACACCAGGCAGTCCTGGGTGCATTTTGACCCCTCACAGTAAGCCAAGAGTGGCTTCTTCCTTGTGCTTTTGGTTTGCTGTTGCCATATGGAAATGTCAGATGGTGTTGATCAGGAAGTTAATCTACAAGCATATCCGTTTCATGCTGTATGCGAAAGATTTGTTCATTAAACTTAGAACTCTAATTTAAAGCCAATTAACAGAGTGATTTGAAGAGACTTGTTGTTTTTGAAGTTCAAAAGAGATGCTAAGTCTCTGATTTCAGCCTTTGTACATTCCAGAACCTGTATAACTATTGCAGTGTTGCCAACTCTCCTGGGGTTTTTTTGTCTTACTTTTTTTCTTTTCCCTCTACATTTTTTTTGAGTGATGCAACTTTTGCCACAGGCTGAAACTGTTTGGTGATACCTTATGAATGTCCAGTTTTCTTAGCAAGTTTAGCCCTACATTTTGGAGGTGGGTGGGAAAAACTTGCGTGCTTTTCTATCCTCTTTGCTGAAAACCAGTCCAGCTCCCTCCTCTCTCCCTTTAGCACCTGGTATTGCTCTTTTCTAAGCAGGAGTTGGGGAAGGAGGTAGAAAAATGGGAGAAGCCCTAAGCAGCTCTGTGCCCTCCTAACACTACTTCTGTCAGCATAGGGTTGTGTTGACTGCCTTTCCTCCCTTCCTGTAACATCTCCCTGAGGCTGGTAGGGACCCACCACAGAAGCTTCCTCAAGCTTGGAAGGGGCAGCAGGGGCCTCCAGACAGCTGCTGCTCTACACACACGTGCCCTAGCGTACAACTTTAATTTCTATGTGTAATCAACACTATAGGATTGGGCCAAGCAGACCGTTCATAGCAAATGTCAAGATGAGAAACCTTGTGTCAGGAGGACCCCAAAAGTGATTAGTTCTGAATTAATATTTGTGCTGCTTTTACCCGAGATTGATATTCTGTAAACACTTGTAGATCCTTCAGCAACAGACAGTGTGTTTGGGTAGTTCCAACGTTTAGTAACGGCATGTGTACAGAAAAAACTTTCTTTAGTAATCTGAAGCTGTTGCTGATATAAAAGAAAATAAAGGGGTCAAGTTTTGCTGTGGCATAGAGCCTATGACTTCACCGGGTTAACTGCTGCTACTTCCGTGTAATTGAGAACATAATTTGGCTCAAACCCTGGGAGACTGAAAAGGATCACAGCAGCCACTGTATTAAGCCAATGTTCAAAACAGTTGGCTCACACTGAATTTCATAAGCAGATAGTGTATTCAGAAGGCTTTAGCTGTATGATACTGTCCACTGCAAAGGAAGAGATGGTGGGACTATATTTTTGATTATCTTAGCTTTTCCTAGCGTGTTGTTTTAGTTATCAATATGGGATTACCCCTATGTGTGGGTGATGCAGCAGAACAGATGAAGTGTACCCCTGTGGGTGCTTGACGACAAACCTGGCGAGAGCTATGCGAAGACTGCCCTCTGTTATCCCAGCTCCCATCTTTCATTCCAGGAGCAATGAGGCTTCATCCTGGCTATGCTGCAGTGGAGGTGATGCTGGTGCCAGCAGCCAATGCACTTTTACTGTGTCCTGTTGGGCGTGATGGAACTTCGCTGGCACTGCCAGGGCCATGTGTGAGTAGAGATGGACTTAAAATGAAGGAGAGGATAGACATCTGTTTGAGAAAGCCCAAAATATCCACAAAAGCAGAATGGCTGCTGCAAACTTCCTTTGGAAACCTCTTCCTGCCATCCCACAGGGCTGCTGGGCATGAAGGCAGCGTTCAGTGACTGCAGTGGCTTCTAGAGAATTGGACCTGTGTCATAAAGTCACCAGCAGTGCCTGCCCTCTGCCAGAGTGTCTCACACCCATGCTGGTACTTAGTCTAGTCTTTGAGAAGAGGTGGCCAAAATTGGCAATCTGTGTTTCAAAGAAAAGCTTGAGGGGCAGAAACTGATGTTTCCTGTTCTGTCTAGGGTAGGAGAAGGGGGTTTCCCAAAGAAAGAAAATTCCAAAGAAGGAATTTCAAGAAAAGAGTGTGCAGGGGGTATGGCTGATGAGTATCTGTTCATTCCCAAGTTTGCTAGCAGTCCCTGGGAGGCTGATGCCCTCCAAAAAGAGACAGGCATTTTGGGACAGTACTTTTAACCATTCCTCGAGCACTTAGCAGGCAGGATTGTTTTATTAGGAAAGTTTACAGCTTCTTGTTTTTCCTCAAGGGCAAATGTGACTTTGTTGTTTTTAATTCTGTTGGGATTTCTCCCTTTTAATATACAACACAGCTGTTAAAATAGCTGGGGTTGTCTAGGGCAAATCATATAGCACTTTCCTTGTTCAGATCTCAGATGGCTGCCTTTTTAGCGTTGCTGCAGAAATATATTACAAGGCATATGAGTAGTACTGGTATTAGTGTCAAAATCAATTACCCAACCGTCCTCCTGCAGAGAAAGCTACAAACCTTTGGAACAATCTGAGTAATCCATTCTGGGTTTCTAATTCTGAGTAATGATGGAGGGCAGAGGCTTGTGCTTGAATAAGTGCATGGGGTCTTTCTCCGTATAGTCACTCCTAAATGCATGCTCTTTACAGGAAAAAGCAGGCTCCCTGTGAAACCCTTTTTCATGCCAAATGGCTCACCGCTAAGATTAATCTGTCATTGAATTTATAAATTCCACGTGGCACAAAGCAGCAAAAAAAGTTTAGCATTGAACAGAAAGCAAACAATGTGTTGCTTAAAAAATGAATGTTGTGCTCCTGGATGGTGTGGATTGACTGCCTCCATCAATATATCTTCTTATACTGGTAGTAAAAATACTTCCACAGCCTTGTGCCTCCGAGGATCTCAAAGCACTTTGCAAATAGGGCGAAGTACTATTTCCTATTTTATGGCTGTGAAAACTGGCTGTGAGAGAGGTTAAGCTCTTTGCCCAGGGACACAGAGGAGACTGTAGCAGAGCCAAGATGGGAACTTAAATCTCCAGAGCTCCAGTGCTGTGCCCTGGTCACACACAGCACCAAAGCACAGCAGGGGAGTCTGCTGGTCACTGACTCACAGCTCTCGTCTGTGAAACCTCAGGAGGTGGGATACAAAATCAGTGCTGGTCCTTCTTCATCCCATGGTCCTGATCCCAGTTTGGGGGCAGAGGTGCTGAGCAGGACAGGATCTGGCCAGGTAGGATGCTTGTGTCCTCCTGGGTTCGGCTGGTCAGCTCTGGTTGTGGAAGGAGAATGACTTTTGGTTGCTGCTGACTTGGGGAAAAGCTCAGAACCTCACACCCAGCCTGCTCTGCACTGAGTACCTTTATGAAGCAAAAATAATTATAGACTTATTACCCTAAATCCTGTAAGATTAAAGTAGTTGCATTTTTTTTAATCCAGTATTTGAGAAGGATTTACCTGTTTAATACAATCATTTATTAGAAACATCTGATTATTTTTTTTAAATCATTTGAAGAGAAAACATACAGCTTCAAAGAATTTTCAAATATGGGCTTGATGTCTTGTCAAATTCTGGTTGGATATATGACACATTTGAAAAACTGGGTCCCTACCGAGGTGTCTGTGGCAGGGATTTAGAGATCTCACTTCAGGCATCTCTCTGGAAAAAAGCACGGCTCTAACCTGCACGTTTTACAGGAGAACGATTTCTGTTGCTGGTTTCTTCCTTGGCTGGGAAGCTCCCAAGCTCCTGTGCAGGCATGAGGCTGCCCCGAGGGTCAGGGTAACGGGGAGGGGGGAGGCAGGGAGGGGTGCGAGGGCCAGCATCTGGTTTCAAACAAAAGTGCAAAGCCTTGAAAGGAAGGACTAAGAAGAAACAGGTGGGGGGCTAGTAATAGAGCCTCTGAAGTTTATTTGCTTAACGAACAGAAGCCCGGGCTGTCAGACCTAGGTCAAATACTCCTCCAGTTTGGGTGTATTTATTTCATACATGGTCTGTAACCCAACCTGATTTCTGGATTAAACCACTGTAAAGTCTTGGCCCCCAGGAACCCATGCCATGTTTGCCATCAAGCCCAGCACATGCTGGGGCAGGACCTCAAGGGGCCACCTCGGTATTCACTGGAGCCTTGTGTCATCAGTAAAGCTGGTAATTGTGGGTCCTGTCATTTCCAATGCAAGCTTCACTGTTTACAGCTGCAAATCATGACGGCAGATCCATCACTTAGTGGTCCCATTAATGCGAGCCATGCCTGAAGGCTCCTGGGATAAGCTGCTGGGGCTGCAGCAGCCCGTGTGGCCAGCATCCTGCTGGAGCCCAGGTGGTGGTGACAGTGCTGGGAGACCACATCCACAGGTCCCTCTGGGGTGCCAGCAAGGGAAGCTTTAGGTTTTGTATTTATAGAGAAGTTTTAAAGTAGCCATTGAGCGGAGGAGGAAGAGGTTTAGGACAGCCTGTCTTGAACAGTGGTTCAACATCGAGGGTCAAAGGTGGGTGCAAAGGAGTCTGGGAGCATGGAGCTGTGTGCTAAGCTGTGGATCTCATCATGTAGTGGGGAAAGAGGAGCTTCGATTCCCTGCTTATCTGTCTTGAATTTACAGCACAAAAACCACTTGAAAACCAGCAAAGTAGCTGGAGGAAAAAGAACAACCACAAAATGAAGTCAGGGTCATGGACAACTAAAGGGTAAAAGTTACAGATCACACATGGGAGTTCCCAAAATCTTTATGTGCTTTAAAGTTTTCAGGAGTTTTAACTTTTTAATCCAAGATGCTCAGGAGTCAGTTAATCCTCCAGAGTGAAGGGAGGGAAGTTTAAGCTGGGACAACAGTAATAAAACTACCTGCATGCAAAAACCAGTTTTCTGGTTTCCCAGGCATTTTTTTGGCTGATCCTATTAATTCCAGTAAAGTAAACAGCCAGTGTTCTCCAGAGTATCTCAGGAGTTGGAAAAAATTTGCATCTGAAAATTTGCACATGAAAAATTGCAGATCTGCGTTAAAATTAGAAAGAAAAGGAGGAATTAGCAGTGGGTTTTCCCAAGACCAGCCTGAGGCCGGTAGTGCCAGGTAACTGTGTGAGTTCTGTGAAAACAGATGTCACGTGGAGAAATTTGAAATAAAACATTAAAATGGGATGAACAAAAGAATTTGCTGTCAGAAATGAAGCATGCCTCTATTTATGAGAAGGCCTATCTTTACATCTAATTTGGGATACATATATGTTTGTTTTGGGGAGATGAAATGTCTGAGTTGCATAGAACAAAAGAAAAAGCTAACAAAAAGCTCAGGAGCTGGATGGATTTAATTTTTTTTTACAAAAACATGTTATTAGTGCCTTGGTATCTTACTGTTTCATGGAGTTTTCCCTGGTACTTAATTCACCATTTGTAATGGGAGTAAACCTGTAGCTGATTTACAGATGTGACTGGTCAGGACAGAAGAAATTGTTTAGGAGAGTCAGGAATTGGTGGATGTTTGTCCTCACTGCTGGGAGCTGGCAGACCTGCTGTGGCTTATCTCTAATCACTGTTAAAATGTTCTGGTCAGAGCTCTGGTTCTGAACCAGTGCATAGAATAAACACCAACTGGGAGGAGGAAAAAAAAAAAAAGAAAAATAAAACAATCCCAACAAATCACCCATAAAACCACCTTAAATGTATTTCTATTTGTATTTTTATTGAAAGTTTTTAGCTGACTCGGGTTTTTTGTTATGATGGGCTAGGTCATGTATAGAATGCACAAACTGCTTGTTATACACACTGAATTTTTGCATCTCACCTGTCCTCTGGAAGGCTCTTTGGATCCATCAGCTCTATTATATAGCCTGAGTGAAAATGGGGAAAAAATGTATTTTAGTCCTGACCCTTTCAGGCCTTCAACTGCCTGAAGCCAGCGGGATGTGAGAATACCCATCCTTTGCAAGGTTGTGCCCTTTCTGCCTGCACTGGCTGCACTGCTGGATTTAGAAACCCAGAAAATCTTTACTGCTCGCCATTTACCTTTGAGCTCTGCCGAACCATCATTTGCTTCTTTGTAGAGCTGATTTTTGCCTGTTTTGTGAGTGGTGACCAGAATCTGGTTTTGTTTTATGTCCTGTAGGGTTGCTGAGCTGGAAGATGCACGTCTAAGATGGAAACTTCTGCTTCAACTGCTGCTGGGAAAAAAGACGGGAAAGGTGCAGTTCTGGAGGGGAATGGCTTTACAGAGACGGGGAAGAAACCCACTCCTTTAGCAGCTGCAGGAGCAGCAGTGGCACAAGGAGGTACTTTATGTTTTCCACACTTTGAAAGCAGCAGGGGTGTTTTTCATTAGACTGTAAGAATTTAATAAGTATGGTGGCATCTGTCCTCCTGTGAACACACTGGGTTTATTGGGGTTTTCAGCCATCAGAGGTCACAGGAGCGGGAAACTGTGTCGCTGCATGGCGTCCAAACGTCACTGCCCTGTGACAAGTCACCACCACTCCTCAAGAGCAGGGCTGGGGTAAAGGAGAGGATGGGTCATGAAAGGTGACTGTTGGAGAGTTGAAGCATCCTGTCACTGCTTGCCACTGGTCCACCAGTGCTGTGTGGCATGGGCAGTGCAGTGGTTGCTGCAGCTCCTTCATGGTGGAGTTACAAGGTGGCTGGTGAGGATGGCTGGAGCTGGGTGAGTGCCCTGTTGTGGTCTGGGAGGTGTGGGGGTTTTTTGTGTCATGTGCCAGCTGTGATCCTGCTAATGAGCTAAACAGACTGCAGTGTTGGAGAGGAATTTGGGATTGTCTAGCCCCAGTGCAAGGAGTTTCACAAAGAAACCACCCTGTTTGTGTCATTCCTGTTAATGTCAGAAATATCTCAGGTCGTGATTTCTTTTTCTGTCAGTGTTTTTGGCAAGATTTTGGTCCTGTTGGTGTTGAAGTCAATTGGGAAGCTCTTGTGGACTTCCACGGGCATGGGGTCATTTTTGGTGGGTGTCACACCAGTGTGTGGGGGGACGTGCAGGCACGTTGCTCCTGCCTCCTCTCGCTTGCTACAGCAGGCAGAATACAGCCCCAGAAAACACACCCTTCATTGGCACACATGTGCTAGTGAGTCTCCAAATTTGTGCCAGGGCCCTTCATGGTGGCTCTAGCTGCTGGAAAGACTGCCCACTGGGGAGGCACCACACTGCCCTTGCTAGGTACCGGACATCCTTTCTGGATGGGGCATAAGAAGACAAACTTAGAAGGAGCTGCACCATCTTGGACATGACAAGAGACATCCCAGCTGTGTAAACTTTGCAGGCAGCTCTTTTTCTCCTCTTTAAAATATACCTTGTTGCTAGACAAAGTCTACCTCAAAATTAACCCTTCCCCTCCCTTTCCTTCACTGCAGGGTGGTTTCTCATCTCCCCAGGAGAGCAGCGTGACTCCTCTGCAGGCTTCTCTGTTTCTTATGCAGCTTTACTGAAGAGTTTGAGTTTTCTGCTGGCGGAGTTTTGAAGATAGTTCCCAGTCCAATTAGTTTATATCTGCTTTATCTGTTCTTCATTTTCAACACCTTTGTTGCTCAGTTTTCATTTCAACAATGACTGGGGAAGATTGAGATGTACAGAATAAGGTAGCAGCTGCCAGATGATAATCAGATTAGTTCAGGTGTTTGACAAACTTTGTCAACTTTTGCTAGCTGAAGGAAAGTTGTTTTTCTGGAAAAGAACTGGAAAATCTTTTACAGAGAATTGTTTGGAGGGAAACATAACTTGATGCTGCTGAATGGGTCTGGGCCACCTTCCTTATGAGCACTGCTCAAAGTGGCAGAAGATTTGCCAGATGGCAGAAACAAGGGAAAGGCAGAGCATGCAGAAGTTCACCATCCCCCAGCAGGTTTTGATCTCTGTTGTAGAAGCACAGACTGTAGGAACCACTGAGGCAGCACACTTGAGGCAACATCTCGGTGACTGACAGATCCAAAGGGCTGACTAGTACCAACAAAGTCCAAGCATGTGTTATAATTCGAACCCCACAAACGTGCTGTCATGAATAAACACCTTCTCCTCACTTCCCACTGGCCTTGGCAGTGCCTCCATCAAGGAAACCGTCACGGCATTTCCACAGATGCAGTGAAAATTAGAATGCCCCCAGGTGGAGTGCCCATCGGCCCATTTGGCACCTAAAGAGGCTTGATTTGGTTTTAAGCATCCAGTATTATGTGTCCCGTTAGTAGTGTGCTCTCACCTTTGGAAAGAATTATTTACGGGCTCAGTATTTCTCCTTTTATTAAGAGGAAGTGGAGAAGTATGTGGAGGATTGTTTGAAGATGTCAGGAGAATTGTGATGAAAGCATTGTGTAATGAGATGTAAAGAGCGAAATCTGTGTCATGCTGTGAAGAGAAGTGCTCATAAATGACCTAAAATGGGTAGCAGTGAAGCAGCATGTGATCGGATGCTGGCCCCCGAGACTCTGCAGGTTATGCACGTGCTCTTGTGGTTCAGAGGGATTTGCTTTGAATTTGGGCTAGGCAGAATACATGCTCCTGAAAGGGAGCAGCCCAGTGCATGTGCTTGTAAGTAGAAAAATTAATACAAAATTGTCTTCTAACATCAGTTAACCGCAAGGTGCGATTTAGCAGACAATAACGAATATGCTGGGTAGCAATGAAACTGTACTTACATGGAATTCATGCTAATATAATATATTTTATTCACTAAACTAGTGTAATTACTCATAACAGGCCAGAAATATACATATTTATGCTCATATTCTTACAGAAGAAAGTAAACAACGCATGGAAATTTATCACCATGTTCAGCTTGAGGAGGGGAACAGCTTTAAAGGGAGGGTCTCTGAGCTCCCCACCCTGCTTTGGGGCCATGTGAACAAGTCTTTATTCTCATCCAAGACAAAGTCTTGATTTTATTTATTGTAGAGGTTTTGCTCTTTGTACTAGCATGTGAGAAAGTGACAGCAAGGCTCAGCTAGTGCTGCAGATCACCAAGCTGCTCTCCAGAGCCAAACAAACGTAATGTGCAACACATTTCTTCTCCTTTATTCTACCGAGTCACACAGATGGAGTGCCAACATAGAATGTTTCTCAGATCATAAGGGTTTCTTTTTCCCTTGTGGAAATGAACAGATTCATAAGGTTTTATTTATAATTAAGGTAATTGAAGCAATAAACTGAATATTAGTTAAATAATTGAAGAATAGCTATTCTGTATTATTATTATTATTATTTAAACTATATTGTACTAGGTAATAATTCGTTCAGTTTCCATTTCTAGGTCCCTCGCTTTGGATATTTGTCCCAAATGTTTCCAACCTTGAACAAATTAAGTTATGGCTGTAGGAAAAGAGATCAGTATTGTTGATGCTGTCAGGGGAGAAGAGCCCTTTTGTACCAACAATTTGCATATTTTTAGTCTACTGAAGCTGCCATTTTAGTGATCTTCTGTGACTTTTCTTTTTATGATAGCTCATTGATCAGACATTCAGAAATTGGTCTCACAGAAATTACATCTGGGAAGTCTCTCCTAATTTTCTCTTTTTCCATAAATCATGCTGGCCAGGGAGTTGAAGTTCCTCTCTCTTTTTTTTTTTTTTTTCAGTAGGTGCACGTGTGTATGTGTGGCAGAGATGGAAACTGGTTTCAATGACAGCATGTAGGAGCTATAGCCAAGTCAACTCTGCAGAAAAGCCTCTCGCTTTCACTACCTCTGCTTCTGGAAGGGCAACTCATAGCACTTTGAGTTTAGAAAACACTTTTGCTGAGTACAGAAGTGCATATTGCTGCACAGGATAGGAGACTTTGGCACAAAGCATCACGTGAGTGAGACTGGGCTGGGTCCTCCAGGCTGGCACTGCAGCATCTTCCGTATCAGCACGCATGAGGAAGCCCAGGCACTTGGCTGGAGGAGAAATTTAAATGAGCCACTCTTTCAGAGGCAGAGATATTTAGGAAGATGGGTTTCTCATCTTGTAATAAAAATTAAATACAAATTCCCCTAAATGCTAACCGCCTGACTTTAACAGGGCCCAGAATGCACCTTTCCCTCTCCACCCTTTGCATGACACAAACACCAAGTTCTCAAATTGATGGTGTTTATGTTTGAAACATTTTTCTGATGTCTGGCTCTGTCAAGACTAATTTTAGCATTTCTAAAGCTGGGTAAAAATACAGCCTCATTACTTTGATGTCAGAGCATAGTTTACTATTAGTATATTCTGGGGTTTATCATTTTAGTCATGTTTAACACGGCTGCAGCAGGCATGCACTATTAAATCTGGCTTATTTTACATTCCTGTCCGAGATTATTTATTTGGAACAATTTCCTCTCTATCAAAAGACACAGCTAATGCTGAGTTTTAATGTGTTATTTACACACAGAATAACCTATTTACAACTCAGTATCTGCTGCAGGGAGAATGAATGGGGCAGTGCTCCCTTCATCCTGTTGTATCTGAGTTTAACAATCTGGATTGCTAATAGAACCATTTATCACGGGGTGGTAATTTATTTTATATGAGCTACACAGGTCTCCCTGCCTCTGATCTATGGAAATACTTTGTATATAATGAAGTTCAACAAGTCATTTGGTGTAAACATAGGGAAACCAAGCTGCAGAACCAGCAAGACTCTGGCTATGCTTTTTTTCTAGGAGGTAACAACTCTCCTCTGATATTAAGGTTTCAGTTGATGAAATACAGCTCTTCACCCCGCGTGTGCTGTAAGGGCAGAGCGTGGGGCTTCTCTGCAGCAGATCAGAGACTGGGATGGGGTTTGGTCACTTGATTTATGGGCTGGTGGGAACGCTCAGTGCTGCAGAAGCAGCACACTCAGCCCTTTCATAGGCAGAGGAGAAGGGCAGGGAGCACCTCCCATCGCTCTCCAGAGGTCTTCTGTAAGCAAGCCTCGAGTGGTGTTGGCAAGAAGTCCTTGTGCAGTTCAGTTTGTCTCAGTGCTGGATTATGGGAAGAGTATGTAAATGAGGAGGAAGAAATGCCAGCATCCCAGCAGATCTCAGCACACTCAAAAAATATATAGTTTGTGTGGCCTGAAACTCAGACAAATTAGGAGGAGAACAGTCCTTGTGAAGTAATCTCCTCTGTACAGCCTGGAGGGGCAGGGATCTTCTCCAAAGAGTGTTTTTCACTAATTTGTTCACATTTTCCAGGAAAAGGACTATAACCAGTACAAGCACACTCTTAGCTTTCCTGCCCTGCGTTGCTTTGCCATATACAACTTAAAACATTGAGATATATGGTTAACAGAAAAGCCTGGGTTGGCTCCAGGAGGGAAGGGGCAAGTGGTTAAAACTGCATGATGGGAAAATCCCATAATTTAGACTGTGAATTTCTCCTGATGTCCACTGTCTCTACTGTGTGTCTACTGCCTATGGCTCAGTGGTCCCTACCTTGGGTAGGGCTTTAGTGCAACACTTCCATAGAAGTGATAGCAATCAAGAATCGTATTTCTTCCCTGAATGTTTCCATATGTCTTAAAGTAACTCTGTTGGGTCTTAAAGGGGATTTATTTGCTGCCATAGCCCTTCTGGCTGGCCAGATTGCCTACATGTCTCTCTTGTGTACCCACACATGTCCCTTTGAGCAGCTGGAGGTCTCAGATGCTCAAACTGGTGCAATGCTGAGGCTGTTTCTCAGTCACAGGATCTCAGGGCTGGTGACTAGCTGCCAGCTTTGAATCATGCAGGTTGCCTGACATCTGCCCTTTGGGACAGTTTAGAAAGGATCCATGTAGAGAAGGATGAAGTTAAAGCCGGGCTGCACCATTTCTGTGTTCAATGAGCAGTATCTGGTGTGCGTGGGCATGGCGGAGTGCACTCTGGGAGCAGCAGGTTTATTTCTTCATCTACATGGGACAGAATTTTAGCAGTTAAGGTAGCCACAAAAGCACATCTTTTCTTCTGCCTGCCCTTTCTCCTCTGTTCATGGCTTGCAATGGTGAGTCTCTCTAGTGTCTTCTTTAAAATAGTCAGCAGTACATCTTTGTTGGGTAACCCTTTGCTTTGCTTAATCAAGTGATTGGAGTCTGACTTCTTGGTCACTTGGGGTTTTATTTTTTTCCTCCTGTGAAAAACCACTTCCATGAGCCCCTATACTGGGTTTCTTTGTGTGGTAGCCAGCCCTGTGGGCAAAGGTGCAACCTCAGGGGGGATAACCATTAATGTTGACTGACTTTGGTTAACATTGCACAGCCCTTACAGATGATACCAGAGTCTGTATCGCCAGAGCATTTGATGATGCACCAACTTTATGGTTGGATTCAGTGATGGGTCTTTTCCAACTTAAATGATTCCGTGTTTCATAACAGCAGTCAGCATTCACTGATTGTACACAGCTCCCCCACATTGTCATACCTGAAGTTCCTACAATTTCACCCCATTACAGGTGCTGAGGTACTTTGAAGACAGAGTAGTTTAGTCTCACCCCTAACCAGGTTGCAGGATTGCATGCCAACTTGAAAAGGTTTTACGGGTTTGAAATGAAAAAAGGTACTCACAGGCTGGTTCTGGCACTGGTGATCCCAACCATTAAGTACCACTTGAAAGACCTTTGTATTTTGTGAGTATATTATTATTATCATTAATAACAGTTGTAATAATAATAGCTTCCACTTTTCTATTGTTTTGTAAGCTCCAAAAGCTTATTCTGGCAAGTACTGATATAGCTTCTTTTCTGAGGATCCAGTTTCGACTCCAGTAAGGTGCCTCTTAGAGGGTATCTAAATATAACCTTTTTAAACTCATGCTAAAATTACCTATCTATGGGTTGGTAATTTATAGTCAAGTAAGAAACTCATGGGGAGATAATGGATTATATTTATTGTGATGCTTTTCTGGACTGTCTCTTCTGTGCTGCCAGTATTTCCCCATATTTTGAATATTTAGTCTCTGGCATCTTTTTACCTCAGCATCTGAGAATTTGAACAAGTTTTGTTAATTAATTCTCCCAGCACCATCTATTAACCATGGCATTTGAGCCTGCCATAATCATGGGGGACCCGAAATGGCACCTGTTTTGCCTGAAGTTTTTCCTGCTCCGGCAGGGGGATTGGACTAGATGATCTTGAGGTCCCTTCCAATCCCTAACGTTCTGTGATTCTGTGAAGTTGACTGCCTAAATGTTAGGTGTCTAATTTGGAATCCCTCTGCATTAGGGTGGAATAAATCACATTGTGGAGATGCCAGATTTGTTCCCTTGAGGATTTCATGCCTGATCTGAGGTGGCTAATGTTAGGCGGGCAAATCCAAGTCTTCCTGACTTGGCCAAAATAGTAGAGTGGGGTCAAAGAAAGAAACTGAGATGGAACTAGATCAGTGCTTTAAAGCCCTTCATTCAGTCCAGAGCCTGGTGAGCTGTCTGAGAGCCCTGACTGCCAGCTCTGAACTGAAATCTCACCCCACAACTTCTCAAGTCGCAGGCAAACTCAACACCCGAGTGTCAACGCAGGCAGGGGTGCTGCTCCCCAGAGTGCTCCACCTTTACACCAACACTGACAGAACTAGTGTTTTAACAACCCATTCAGAGAGAGTTTAAAATCCCCACTAAAAAGACAAGGAAAAGAATAGTAAATTCTAAAGGCTACAAAAGACTCCTAAAAATAACCCAAGTGGAGGAAGGCTATTAATGTAGAAGTAAATAATTATGTTAAGGAAAGCAACTAGAGAGGCCAGTTGTGTAAATCACTGTAAGGGGAACAAGCCTTAGATAAAATCTATTCTTTTATCACACAGATTAAGTCTTCCTTTTGACGCTAAATAATTGATAGGGTTTGGCAGAGTGCTCCACAGCTGCCTACACGGAGCAGTGGGACTGCTCCTGGGGTCAGCTGTGTGGCAGAGAATAATGTTCTTAGAAATTCTGTGCATCCAATACCAGCACCAAGAAATGGGGCTTGTATTCCTGGCACTCCTGAAGAGTTTCTGTATGGCCTTGAGAAGACAGCCATGTGCCTCGGAGCAAAAGGAGGACTTGGTATTGCTCATCTCCTCCTTTAGCTGCCCCGCATTCAACCAGACAGTCTGTTTTCATCATTTCACGTGATGATGAGTGAGATGCAGAGGTCTGGGAGGATAGAGCCCACGTCTCTGCGCTGTTTTTTGTTTGTTTTTTTTTTAAATCTCATTTTAAGCAGTGTTTTTGTCCAGTACCTAGCACAGTGGGCTCATGATTAGGGGGCTACACTGTTTTCCAGAACCAAGTGGGACACAGCTTGCAGAAACCTTAAATTCTGAAATAAATCAATATCCTATGAATTCCATGTGGGTTCTGTGTTTGGTAGGATAAGATCTCTGATCTTAATGGAAACGACAGAGAATAAACCTCAGCCAAGACTCTAAGTTTAGGTCTTGAAGGCATGAAATTGATATAGTCTCCTCATGCTAACTGGTTTAGGATTATGTTGAACACATGAGTTTGCATGTGTTGGGAAATGATCTGCACTGGGTGTTCTGCAACTCCCTTAGTGGTGTTGGGATGAAATCAGACAAACCTTGGTGGAAAGAGCTGAACAAAAGTTTGGGCATGTAGGCTGATTGAGTCCAAAATGAAGATAAATTAGAAAAAACCATAGAGTGTGATCCCACATGAACATAGATAAGAAAGATTTCACACAAACTTGTCTGAAATCAATTCTGCCTTTTCTACAGTTTGTTAGAGTTCTATGGTTTTTTTTTTTCCTTTTTTATATCTCTTTCCTTCTCCTGGAATCCCAGATATTTTTAAGATAGTACTCTATTGAAAATGCTTCTGATTTTAAGTACATTTTAAGTGAGAACAGGAGTATTGCAAGCAGAATATTCATATTTACTGCCACTAATATCTGATTTTTAAAATACAGCAACATTTGCAGAAGTTGAATGGTGCCATTTTGGCCAGAAAGCCATTCTATTTTCTTACACTGATCAGCTCTTGACTGCGACAGACTTAAAAAAAAAAAAAAATCACAGCTTGTAACAGATGCAACCTTAAGTAAACAGTTAAAGTAGATGTTTTGATGACTTGAGTTGTACTGATATAAAAGATCAGTGTCTGAACATTCCTGAAAAGCATCCAACAGAGGAGGTATCTTCCTGTAAAGCCTCTGGCCCTGTGTGCCCCTTCTACAACAGTTTAATCATTTAAAGAAAACAGGTACTTCTGCGCCTAACAAGATACTCTGAGCCGAGAGAGAGTGGTACGGGCTCAGTACTCCTGGCCCTGGGTCCAAAGTGTTGGGAAGTGTTTAGATTTTCCCTAAGTGAAATCTTTTACTCTGTCTGTGAGGAGAGGAAAATGATTGTTCTCGGCTCTTTTATTCCAACTGGGGCTCACTTTGGCTTGTGGCTGCTCTTTGTGGGGTGGAGCAGCAGTGCTGGGGGGAACTAAGCAGCATCCTCTTCTGTGTGCTGGCTGGTGTGAATATTGGTGTCCTGTGTGAATGCATGCAAGGGCCTTCTTTGTGAGGCTCAAGGTTAAGTGAAATCTTGTTCGTATCAGTTAGCAGGTAGAGCTGGTGATGTCCTTTCTGAGACATTTACAGCCACACTTTAAGTAAAAACAGAGAAACCCAAAGGTGAGGACTTTAGGCATTAGGTTTCATGTCCCATTTTAACGAGAGGAATTATTATGTGTTGTGGGAAGCTGACCCGACTCCCAGAGGCTGCTTGTGTGAAGATAACCAATTTTTTGATAGCTCCCTATGGTGAGGGCACAGAACAGAGCCTTGAGAAAATTAGTTTCAGTTCCTGATCCAGCCCCAAACTTCCTCCATGATTTTGGGAAAGCTGCTTGACTTCCCTTTGCTTCCCCGTTTATATAATGAACTTGCATCGTTCTTTGGGCCTCCAGGCCCATCCATCAGCATCTGGTTAACATGTTTATAGCGCTGGTCATACTGAAGCACTTAATGGGTATTGCATAGAGGTTGCCATTCCCCCTGCCCCACTGCCTGCAAGAGTGGGTGCTGCTGCCCCTGGGCGCTATGTTACAAGGGTGACCTTGTTCGTACATCTGTGGTATCAACCTGTTGCTGTTGAAGGGGACCAATAAAACAGATTTGCAGGGTCGGGGAAGATAAGGTTAAGTTCCTATAGTGAAGGTATTTTTGATATCTATAGTGGGGAGACCATTTGGGGATATTTAGAGGTTGACTGTATTCCAAGGGGTCACGCTGTGATCTGGAGTAAGGAGGTTTTTCAGGTGATCTCACCTGGCAAACTCAGTTGGACAACATCGTGTTGTTAATATCTGTGTGAATCTTTGTATTGAAACAAGAGATAACGAGGTTTTTCTTGTTTAAGAGGACTTCCTACATGCATAATCTAGAGGTGAGGCTCATCAAACAGTTTGCTGCAGTTCGAGTACCTGGACAGAGTTTTGGACAGACTGGATGAATTTACAGAAACCATGCAGAGCTTCAGGGCTTCACTCTGACCCAAGCAGTAGATAGAGGTTTTAGCAAAGTCCTTTGTAATTAGACTCTTAGGAAAGGTGTTGTTCTGGGTGCCAGGTGATGGAAGGAGAAGAAAATCACTGATGTGGGATGACAGCTTCAGAGAAAACCTTAGTTTTATCTTTCCTTCCCGTTAGCATTCTGTGCACGAGCATACTCTAATACTGTGATCAGCTGCAGAGAGGCTGGCAGTACTATTGTTTAGTACAATTTTTTCTCTTTGGAAAACTCGAGAGGAACATTCGTGTGCTGTTACAAAGAGATCCTTAAAACATCTTTATTACAAGGTCCTGTATTTCAAATGCTGGAGCAGTGACTCTTAAAATAGATGCGAGATGACTGAACGTGTGAAAAACATTTGCATCTCTTTTTCTGAGCTCTATGCATGCTGCATCACTTCTGTAAGCAAGCTAAAGCAGTTCGGAGGAAAAAAGAGTTGCAAATTTCTGTGCTGCTTTTAATTCTACTACAATGTCTTAGCAGCTGAAATAAGATCCAGGGCTGACTGTTGGCAACATAGAGTCACTGACACTTGAAACAGGCTGGATTTATATGTAGTTACTAAAAAATATATAGCAAAATGAAAGTCTCAGACACTGAGTTCACGTGCATTGCCCATTGTAAAGATAAGTAATGGCTGTTATAAGATCACTTAAATGGTTACCTTTGGGACATAAAAAGGATCTTTGAAGACAGTAAGTCTTAATACAGAAATGTTTACTCATAAAAAATACATTTCGAATGGGGGAGGGGAACACATTTCCTATTAATGTGGTTTTTGCCTTTTATGGCAGGTTGTAGCAGGTCTTTAACCTCTGTAGCACTTGAGTGAGGATAGAAATGAGCTTCTCTAAGTATCAGCCCAAAGGGCCTTTCCTCACTGCCTGTATCTGCGATGTCTCTTGTAAAGATGGGTTTAGTTTATTCTTCCTTTCTGTGACCCACATGAAATCTGTTCTTTTCCAACTTCAAAAACCTTTCAGTAGTTAAGTCCTGAGGGCAAAATAGAAATGTTCTCCTGAATTTGGTTCACTTAACCTTGTGTTTTGTGAGGTGCAGGGCTGGTGGCCCAAACCATGCTTAGACACAATGGGAATTTGATGGCTATGTCAGCCAACGAAAGCAAGAGAACAGAAGAGGGAACTGGCCCTTGAATGCTGTGCCTGTAGATACCACAAAGGAAGGATGCTTCTCCAGATGCTCGCAAAGGGTGCAGATGTGCAATCCCAGCATTCCCAATCTGCCTCTGAGTGCACACGAATTGGGTGGTGGCTCATGCTTCTTTCGAGTTTTCTGGTAATGCTTCTGCATGTAATATTGAAATATTTTTTTCTAGACAATTGTTATGCTCTTAAGTGAGGCAAAAGGTGGCATTAGTAGTATTTCATCAGTGCTGTGTAAACTCAAAACTACGAAGGATGTGATTTTTTTCAGTTTTGCAAAACTATAACTAGATAGGTAAGACACAAGGTGCCAGCAGTCTCAGAGTGGTAGAGAGAAGTTTTAAAGTCCTTTAAGGAAACCATGGTGGATTATGGTCAAAAGTCCTTACTTGGATAAGGTGATTTACTGAGCAGCAGAGAAAGCCTGGACCAGAGGTGCAGGAGGAAGGCTGAGTTGCATAGAGGAATTGGAAAGCCTTTGACCAGCTGTTGTCCAGAGGTGTGAGGAGCAAGACTGTAACAGCAGACTTTGAGCCAGAAGAGACCATTTTGTGGGATCTTCAGGAGGAGAACTCGGTATAAAAGGGATAAGTCGTGAAGTATTTGAGCAGAAGAGTTACATACTCATAAAAGCATAAGATGGAACTGGCTGGTTGCAGGAAAAGACAAAAGGTACAGAAGCTAGAAAGAAGTCCGTGTGTGTTGTGAAGATGAGGTTATCAAGCTAAAATGACTGGATTTCTGATGAACCTTTTCTCTAAGCCCATGGCACAGTGCAAAATTAGTTATCCACATGTCAGTGACAGAGCAGGACTATTGGTGGACTTTGTTATTGTTATTCCAAAACGTGGTGTTCATACAGACAGCAATCCTTTAGGTAAGTAACAGAAATTAGGTTTTGAGTCACATACTGACCTGTCTTTGTAGTTAGTACAGCATGTTCTGGTCGTGTAATGAGCCAGAGGACAGATTAAACAAAAGACAGGCAGGATTTTCATTCAGGAAATTGGTATGCT
The DNA here is from genome assembly GCF_000695765.1 of Mesitornis unicolor. NCBI lineage: Eukaryota > Metazoa > Chordata > Aves > Mesitornithiformes > Mesitornithidae > Mesitornis > Mesitornis unicolor. The sequence continues at coordinate 62,074 of NW_010196315.1, forward strand.
AATGACAGATATGGGGTCTTGGCATGTTTCAGATAGGCTTCATCTAGCTTCTTCAGGTAGCAGATACAAGTACGGCTCTCACTTATATTCATCCAGTCAAGCATAAGGAGGTAACAAGTTCTCTGGGGAAGCTGGTACGTAGTGTCTGCTAGATGCCTGCTGGAGAATACTAAAACAGATCCCAGGTTTAGTGTGCCCTGGGAATGCAGATCGTTGGTAGCATCATGCCTGGTCCCACAGCTACTTCTCCATCAGGTTCATAGCAGAGCTGCCTGGATTCTCATTCCCTGCAATTTGGATTGTAGAAACGATGGATTGGTAAAAAGCCTTTTGCTGACATTCCTGGGAGATTTTTCTGGAGGGTTAGTGAGCAAGAGAGGGAGAAATGCTGAGGTTTCTATCACGCCAGCGAGTAAGAGGAACAGCACCATCAGTTATCCCAGATGTCACTTGGAACATGCTCTCAAGCAGGACAAGCCAAGCGCTGTGACACAGTGAGGGTCACAGGGAGGGTTTGTGCTCAAGGAGAAGCTTCACCCAGCTTCTGTGGTATGTGCATCTCCTTTCGAGACCACAGTGAGGGGAGAGGGAGAGTGGCATCCAGGCCAGCTGCAGCCCTTGTGGGAAGCCCTGGAAATCCCACAGCTTGTTGTCAGGCTGGAAGAGGGAAAAGACTTCTATGAATCTCACTTTCTAACCAAAAGAAGGGAAAGAAAAAAATAAAATAACCCCTGCAAGGCTCCATATAAATCAGAGCAATAAAACTGCCTGTGGTCGTGATCAAATTATACGGTCTAAATCTATATAAAAGAACTGGAGTGGGTTCAGTCCAGCACTAATGTCCTCGTTGCTGTAAGCAGGGAACTGGGAGTAGGGAGGAGGCAAGCACTGGGCTCCCGGCACCAACGCACCGGGGAAACAATTTGCTGAGGTGGTTGAAGTACATGTTTTCAATATCTGTTTGTGTCCATAAGGGTTTGAGAAGAGGATGTCGTCTGCTTACTTGGTAACTTGTGTGTGGCCTACGAGTGGTTTCAGATGCTTGGCCAAAACCAAAAATCTCTCCTTTTAGGAAATTCAAAAAGTATGCATGCCTCCCCAAAAAAGAACATAGATTTGCAATGATGTCTTGTGCTTCTGCCGCAGCACCTTGTGTAATTGTGGCACTATGTGTAGGCGAGATGGAGAGAGAGGGATTGCTAAGCCCTTGCTGCTAGAAACAGAGTCCAGATATTATCATTTGGGCTTCCACAAGACTCTGAGTTAATAGATTTATTTCTTTTTTTTTTTTTCTTTTTTTTTTTTAATGGGAGAAAAGACTATGGGCTATGTTGTATATCTTCAGAATTCAGCTGAATGCTGCAAAAATGTCCAAATTAGGGCATGGTACTTACTAGAAGTGAAATAACAGAACTAGTGAACTTTCACAGTAAGAAGAACTTGCAGATAAATTTGAAGTTTATGATGGTGTAGCAGATTTTTAAACTGAAGATTTTGGCTTCTTTTCTGAGTACCCTGGCCATGCTGACAAGTTTATAAATTTCAGACGTGTTTGGCTAGTATCCTGAGGATCTGCACTGTCCTACCCAAAAGCAGTAGCTGCCTTCAGTATTAATTAAGGGTTGTATTAGGGAAGA
>NW_010196315.1:63741-76318 GCF_000695765.1 Mesitornis unicolor
AAGAGGGGTCTTTCAAGTCCAGCAACCACCACTTGCAGAGGAAATGAGTGGCAAAGGTGCACGCACGCAGTCCCAAGCAGAGGTGCTTCCCACATCTGCACAGCCACTGCGAGGGGCAGCCAGAAGGTGTGAAAGATGCATCAGCTGCAGAGAGAAACACCACATCTCCTGGGTCAAGGAGGCAGGGGAAGCTGGGAAGCTAAAAGCAGTAGTAGGTTTAGGCACAATCCATCGAAGTTCATTGAAGACTTAGATGAAGGAAATGGCACCAAGGAATTTAATAACCTGTTATATTTATGTAGCACATTTAATCCTCAAAGCATTTTACGAACTTAATGATGTGCAAACTACGTGTGTGTGTATCCTTTCATCTGCCAGCAACTGTGGGCCCGTTGGGTGTAAAGCCTGATGGTGGCTGCTTTGCAGCACCACAACAGCATAGGGCAGCAAGTAGAAAACGCCTGAACAGATTGGACTTGAAGCAGCCAACTTCAGGGAGGCAAAACTTAAATTTTGGGCAAGACAGGGATTGAGAACAGTTGTGCTGGCAAAGGGCATGTATGGCACTACCTTCTGTGACTACAGTGAACCAATGATTAATCTTTTAGAGATCCTACCAGATAGAGCTTTCTTTAGGGAAGGCCGGATAATTAACCTTACCTGGCTAGAAATCTGGTGTGAGCTTTCTTCAGTGCCACTTGGCAGCCTCTCCATCCCAGAGACTACTCGCTGACTCTGACTCGCATGAGCTGCTTCTCCACCTGAGATCCAATGGGATCAAATAATGCAGTTCTACGGATAACAGTGTGATGTTGTCCGTTTCTTAAATTTTCTCACTTAATGGCGTTCTTGTCTCAAAGGAAGGGTGTTTATTTTTAAAAAGGGTCAATAAGCGAGCATTAAAAGTCCTGGGAGATGCAGGAGCTGATGACATTTCAAAGTTGTCAGGAAAGAAAAAAAATGCCACACCAGCAGCTTTGTCGCTGTTATCTTCCCAAGGAAGTTCTGTATTTTCAGGCATGAGAGATTTCAATGTCACCTGCCCTGTAAGAGTTTTGGTGTGCCGTCTAATCCCCCAACTTAATGAGTTCTGCAGGGATGCACCATGATAGCTAAAGATCATTTACCTGAATTGCTTTTTAATTTCTGGAATGGGAAGCTGCTTGTGCAGCAGGATAATTACATTATAATTTACAGCAATCCAAAATCAATAAATTTAGTCATATTGGGATAGAGAAGGAGGGTGAAAAATCCCCCCACCATTAAATTATTTCACTCTGTACTTGATGTTCCAAGAACTCAACAATAAACTTTGGGGGATGGGAGAGAGGAGTGGAGAGCCACTGACCTCCAGAGACTGGTCAGTAAATCAGCTTTTCACGGTGATTTCTATAGTGAAATAACACATGGTTGTGTTTGCAGAAGAGGGAAATACAGCAGATAATGTCCTCTTTGTGATGTATTTTAATTCTGGAGTATTAAAGGAGAGAAAATGCTTTGTACTTACTGGCCCCTTATTCCAGTGAGGAAAAGCTGATGAACCATTACCAGCTGCAAGCAAAACCCAGGCGTCCACCTGAGCGTTGCTCCCTGCCTGGATGCGACAGTAGAGTTCAATAATTATTGGGCTAAGCCACTATGGGAACTGGTGAGGTTTCAAGTCCTTGACATCCTCATCAAGAAGAGATTGCAAGATTTTCTCCAAGTTAGTGTTTTTGCCATGTATAAGCTGCAGGGGAAGGCTAATGAAAACCTATGGAGTTGTAAGGAGAACAGGCTATGTGGTCTCAGTATTTCCTGAATTTCAGAGTCTCTTCTCCTTCCTATCCTGTACCCAGGAGAGACCACATGAGGTATGGTCTTTTTTTTTTTTTTTTTTTTTTTTTGGAGAGTCTTCAGATCCCAGCAGTGCTTTAGCTGCTGGAAGCACTGAGTGAGGAGGGATAACCTTGTAACAGGAGGGTTGGTCTCAAGATCTTTGTATCTGCTGCCAGCATCTCTTTGGTGCAAACCAAGCCCTGGCAACACCAGTGCTGATCTGGCTGACACCTGGGCCACGAGGTCAGTGGCATCCGCAGCGCTCCCCATTTTCCATGGTCCACCCAGGAGTCAGGCTTGATTCCTGCAGGCAGAGGGAACAGCAAATAGACTCACATAGCGCAAACACACTCTTCATGATTTAAGAGAAATATTATTTGAGTAGACAGTTCAAAGAGGTTCAGTTGGGCACATGGAGATTGTAGCTGTGGTTTTGGTTGCGGATTTGTGTTTTGTATTTTTTTTCCTTCTGTTTTCTTTAAACAAAAGCGTCCTGGTTGTATTAAGTCTCACCCATGTCTTCACTGAGGTATGGCCTGCTACATTCATCTCACAGGAAGGTGTATTAGGTGTTTCTGGACTTCCCTGGCTCAGTCTGGCTCGATTTTATTTTTCCTTTCAAACCACAGAAAAGCGGTTGATGCTGCACCCAAAAAAGGATGTTGTATGAAAGGAAATCACTTTGTGTCTTGTATTTGAGGAGGATTATGATCTGGCATGACCTCATTATGGGTTAGGCGAGGATATTTCTGGAAATACTAATTAAATACTTTTTCCATCCCTTGTGCCCTCATAGCATGTGTAGACTTTATAACAAGAAAAAGAGAAAAAAAGCTGTCTGCAAGGAGTTTTTTTAAGCTTTCTCCAGTCAAATGAAGGAAGTACAGTTACAGTCATGGCAGCAATACTAGAAGCTATTAAAGTTTTCTTAGTTGTGATGAACTACAGGAAAATAATTATCTGAAAGAAGAGATTAAAGCTGGGATTCTCGAGGTGCTTTTGTCTATGTTTGAGTTTAAGAATATGAATAATTCTTACAGTTTCAGCAAGACCACTCTGGATTGCTGAAAACATTCTTTCTTCTCTGTGGGTTTTTTTTTTCTTTTCTTTTAATGTGTTTTCACATTCAGGTTCACTGAGCACAAGCAGTAGTGCATAGCCCCACAAGCCATCTCGTTGGCAAAAGCTGGTGGTGAGCTATGGCACGGGGTGGAAATCTGCCTCACTGGCACAGCTATGGAAGAAATTACATCCTAATATACTGATTAATCAATATCCTCCTGTTATTTCTTATGGTGCTATTCTCCTTGTCATCTTACCCGTTTTTCTCCAAGAGCCGTGTCCTCAACTTGAGGCATTTCAGTGCATTTTAGCAGCTCTGAATCTGGCCCTGGCTGTCTGAGCTGTTTCCTATTGAGGTCAGTGCGAGTTTTCCAGTTAACTTCAATGGGAGCTGGACTTGGCCACTGACAAAATGTCTTTAAAAATTGTCTTCAGTAAATAAGCCTGTAAATGTTAGCACTAAAATAGCAACGTGCAGGCCCAAATATGTCTGTATTGAAAACACATGCTGTCAAATAGATAAAAATGCATTCTTACAAAACTGTCAAACATCATCACATGGAGGTTGTAGTTTTTTGGAGTCTTTTTTCTTCATTGTGAAATTATTTTGATTGCATATTTAACACTTTGGTTCCCTATTGCATGGTACTTCTCATAGGGCTGAGTCTAATGAGGTGAACGCCTGACTTGTCTGGAAGAGTGGCTGCTAGCTTTTGGTTTTGGTTATCGTTCTAAATCCAGGGACATGGTTCTTTCTTCTGTGAATGTGAGATTTTTTTCAAATTGCAATATTCCACTAGCATATAACAATAACCAGTCCTGCATTTTTTATAAAGTCTCATTGCCTCTATGAATATTGAAATGGGACTGCTATAATGAAACCAGATGAGGGAAATGGGCGCTTTCTTATGTTAACTTCAGGAATTACTTCTTGACCTGCAAGGGGCCAGGCTTGCATTGTAACATCACAAATGCAGAGAAGATGAGGGGGGAGTTTCCCGTGTTCTAAAACTTTCTCTCTCTCTGCCCTTCCCAGTGGTTAAGGTAAACGAAAGCCCTGGTTAGGGTGTCTTGGGGCAGCCAATGAGCAGTTTGTCTGTCATCGGCATCCTGAAGTGCTGCACTTGAGAGAGTCATGCTTAAGCCAAACAGAGCCAGGTGATGGCTTAAATGCCTGTTGTAAATTGTAGAGCCTCAGGAGTGGATTGATAATGGATAACTTGCTTCAAGGCAAAGCAGGGGCAGCTGTGAAGATGGTAACTCCATCAGCCATCCCAAGCCATGCTGCCTGTGCCTGTCAGTGAGCCAGTGGCACCTGGCCTTCGGCAGAGGGAAATGAAAAGGTTTTATCCGAGATGATCTGTGTAACCATCTCTATTCTCCAGATTCAAGTTGATAACTGAATACTCCTCCCAGCCACACAAGTGATGCAAACCCTGTTGTTGCCTTTATTTCTGTTTCTCTCATCAGCAGTACTTCTTTGCAGGGGTCAAAATCAAAGCTCTTCCTATGAAGTCTATTAAAATGAGTTGAGCCTGACTGCCCAGAACAGGAAAATCTTTGGCAGAGTAAACCCTCTTGGGGAGCTAATGGAAGCTGGGGCTGAACAGATAAAACACTGAGATAGGCTGGAGTTTGCCAAGACAAACACTTGGACTTCTCCAGACCATGTCCTTGCCTCCCATGGGACACAGTCACATCAGGGGGAGCTGCCAGTCCCTGTGGATGGTGACAGAAGCATGGTTTTGGTGCTGTTGGTTTGGTGTGACCTGCTTTCCTCTCACAGGAGGACTGCTGAAAGAAAATCTGCTGTTAGTGGGAGCTTGGCATTTGTATTTTCTCAAAAGGGCCTCTCCAGCCTCATTGGCATCAATAGACTGCTCCAGTGGAGAGCACAGTTTATACCAGCAGAATGGCTCCTTCTGCAGCTAAGACCCATTCCCCAACCCAGCAGAGGAGACTACATAGGAAAATTATGTTTCCCTGCTTGCTCTTTTCCATTTTTAGCTTTTTTTTTTTTTTTTTTTTGGCTGGTGCATCTGTCTGTGCTCAGAACTTTGGGAAGGTAGAGCAGGCTGTGGGGGAAAGGTTCCAGGACCCATACCCCTGTGAGGGAGCTGAGAACACCTGCAGTGCTTTGCAAATTGGGTGCTGGGTGGCTGCTCCAGTCTGAACCCATCATCTAGAGAGGACAAGCATGCAGAGGTGTCTGCACAGAGATTTAGCCATGCCACGGCATTTTTGGCTTTGTAAGAGAAGGGGGCCCATTAGCCACAGAGGCTTTTGAGAAACTCTGACTTTCATCCTCTCCAATGGTTGAGCCGAAATAGGTCTGTACCTGTGGGTAAGTGCATTTGCAAGATAAAGGTGCAGATAGTTCAGGTCCTGGTCACTGCCGTTGCAACATGCAGAGACTAAAAGCACAGCTCAGCTCAGCACAGACACTGAGCCCAAGCCGAGTGTGTGAAAAAGTAATACGTGAGCAAATTCAGGGTAAGGCAAAAGAACAGTGTGGGATTTTAAAAATCTCAGCCCTGTTATTAATTTTTCTTGAAAAGGTGAACTAATGATTCTGGTTTTAATTCATTAGTATTTAGGCTAAAAATATGTTGGCTCAGAAAGAAAATGATAGATTAAGGGGGAAGATGTAATAAAATCTCCCTCCTACTCTTAAAAAAACTGTTTTGCACAGAGCAGAGACAATTCACTGATTAGAAATGAAAGTTGTAGTCCCGTGGGGCTGGGCTGGAATTACTGCATACCACTTGCCTTTGAAATCAAGGCCTCCAACCTTCTTAATGTCCAGGTGGGGAATTCCGGTGGCTTTACTCTAATCCAGGCAAATCTGAAATCCAACCCTGTGGGGAGGAAACAATGTGGGAAACAGATTCATCTTGATCTCGACTTTGTGCCTTGGAAAACGATTAAGACCAACTGTTAAGCAGCTCTCCATAGAGTTCACAAACCTGCCGGCCTCTGTGTGACACAGATTTCTCAGTTCAGGCTTCACCCCTTAAAATAACAGATGGAGCTGATCCGGTTAAGAAACGTAGTGTGTTTCCCTTGTTCCCTGATTGTTAAAATATTAGTTCTGTAATTGAAAATGATTTTTAATCTGATTGCTTTGCTGTGATTAATTTTTTTCCCTGTCTCTATTGTTACTTAAAAAAAAATAAAATCAAACCCCCAACAATTTAGTGCTGCTGACAGGCAGGCACGCTGACTTCTTTGAGAGTGATGCCCTGAGACACTAAATCTCGTGAAGTACTGCAGGGGTCATACACATGGTCCTATCAAACTCACGCGGTAGGGTTCCTTCTATACCCTTTTTCCTGTCCCGATCTCAGTCAAGATAACTGGTTTTATAGTAGCTTTTGAGGATTTCAAAGTGATTTAGAAAATCAAGTCCTTTGAGGTAGAGAAGCATTCATGTTCTGAACATAAATAAAAGGGGGAAGCAGAAAAGCTGCTCTTTGTTAGAGCTTATTTTGGCAAATCCATGAAGAAAACCAAGGACTCACAAGTCCATCTATAGTTGTTCGAAAAGTTTCCTCAAGGGAACTTGCTTCCATGAGATTTCAGGGAATGTTGGAAGGACATCCTGACCTTGCAGAAGCTTCCTAAAAATGAACATCACAAACTTTTGAGGTCTTTGTGCTCCTACAACACTGGTTAAGTGAGGGTGTTAAGAAAAGAATAGCTAAACATTCATGTAATATTTTATTATTCTTATTTTTCTTTCTTATGTTAATTGCATATGGTTACAATCAACACCCATGGGTAGCAAAACTTGTTGTTGATTTGATTCTCGGGTAATTTTGCAAGTGGTTACCAGCAGATTTGTGAAGTTTGGCACTGGACTATGCTATCTAACTGTGGGATTTCAAAGGTTTCCAGTGGAATTTGGAGCACAGATTCCTCCGTTTCTCTCCTTCAAACAGACATTTTACTCTTTACAGTGGATTTATCATTATTGCAGTTTTGGCAAGGACGTATCAGAAAATTTTGTTTAACACCATTCCTCAGCATTCCATTACTTAAAAGGCATGGGTAGCTTTGTTATCCTCCCTTCCTTTTTAGACAGCACATCCAATAGGTGATTTTTAAAACTGCCATTAAATATGCAGTGTTGCACATGTCTTTTGCACTATCTCAAGGATAGAGGGTTTGGGTTTTTTTGGGACCATCAATATTTTGCTAAAGCTGTGTGTGCACTTGTGTGCTGGCCGCTGGTCCTGCTCCATGCTGTAGGCATAGTTGACGTCTCCTGCTAGGGCTAGAAGGAATTAGCAAGTCAGAAGAACCAGTCCAAAAGTCCGTTTAAACCTTAAAATGGAGGCAGAAAGTTTCATCAGTCTGTCACGGACAAATGTTTCTGTTAGTAGTGTTCTTTGAGGTTGGGTTTGTTTTCTTCTTCACCAGCCTCATTTTCTTCAAAGATTGACCCATTTCACCCCTTGGAGGCTGCCCAGACAGCTTGACACTGCACATTTGAGTTGAAACTGGAGCTTTCTAGTTCCCTTTGCTCTTCATCTGCAGGGATCTGAGTGCCTTCACCAATTGCATCTCTACCCCGTAAGCAGCAGTGCTTTGCTTCCACATGCACTTAGCTAGCGTCTCTTCTGATCTCAGTGATATTTAAGCACATGCTTACAGTTGAATTTGAGCACAAGAGTTGGGCTGATTGGGGATGTCAATGTAAAAAAATAAATGCTGTAAGATTATGGCTGATTTTGCTCTTCACCTTTGCCATTTTGTAGAGTTGCTTGCAGTTAAGTGTGGGTGTTTCCTTTTTCTTACATACAGGGAATGCAGTAAATAAATAAAGACTGTAAAAGGGGTCTCTGTTAACAGCAACCCAGAAGTCCAGTCAGATAGTTGGAAAGGAGATGTTGGAAAGAGTTTGAGAAAAATTCACGTCTGTTAATGACTAGGTTTTTATGTAGCAATATGCATAGTTAATTTATGCTTGCAGCGACAGCAATTGTATATGCAAAAGCAGGCGTGCAATTACATGTGGACTTCTGCTCAGGATTCCAGACCTTAAGAAAGAAGTGATTATCATCGTAGATGAGTTATACTGTAACAGCTCTTCATGTTGTATAAGAAGCATCTGTATGCCATATTATGCACATGTGAAACTATTTTTATTATATTCATTTGATTTCCATGGGAGGTTTCATAGTAATCATTTGTATTTGATGGCTGCATAGAACTTGCCTTTCAAACAGTTTGCCATTTCTGTATGCAGTTCTTGGTATTCAGAATGTACCTACATGGTTGACATTTACACTGGTTCACTTAGTGTTTTTACCATGAAAAATCCAGTTGGTTTGCCCCAGAGCAGATTTTCACTGTAATTATAAATGTGCAACTTGCCAATTATTCTATTCAGGTACGTTTCTTAACAAATAACAAATTTGTTGTGATAAAAGTCAGTCATCTGCTCACTGATTATAAGAGCATGATTGAAGGCAGAAAGCTGTTGAAGGAGCTTTTGCAGTTGCCAGTGTGAGACCTCTGCTACCCTTTCTTTATTTAATTTGTTTTGAGCAGTTATTTCCTCTTAGGCTTCTCCCTATGATACAACTCCTCACTTTTCACAGGATGCAATTTCCTTATTTTCCTAGTTCTAAGGCTTAGGAAAGTATGGTTCAGCAGTTCAACCTGCTATATTGAGCTACCTCCTTAAGAAAAGAGATGCACAAGTCCTTGCCTCAGAGGCAGCAGAATATTTAAAATTCTTCCTTTCCCAAGCTCATCCTTTAACTCGGTTATTTATTGATTGTCAATGTTGTTATCCATGCAGATGTCTTTTATGAATTTTCCTGAATTCTTATCCACACTAATTTCCTGTGGCAAAGACTTCCCCCAAAGAGCCACGCGTCAAAATCTTTTACGGTTGCAATAGGTAGTGAGCAGTGCATTACAGTCAACCATCTCGATTTTCAGTTGAGACTTCAGTCGGTGTTGCATTTGAACAGCCACCTTTGCTTCCAACCATGCTTTTTCTGATGCTCACAGTTTCCAATTTCAAATTGTCTCTGTCACAACCAGGCATTTTTTAACTTAAAAAAAGAAAACCAAAACAAAACAACTTGGGAAGAAGGGTGCATGAATGATCAGCTCTTCATGGTTTTCATTCTTTGCAACACAATAGCAGGATAACAAAATTACACAGGGAGAAACAGATTCTAAATAATTACGTTGATTCAGTACACAGAGATATGCCAACCCTTGCCGCAGAGGTACTGCTGCTCTGTTTTATGTGGCTTTTACGTAGCATAGAGGGAGCCCAACAAGCACCACAACCGACTTTCAAAGTATTTGAAGGGCTCTTCCAGTATACTGCCAGTCCTCTTCCACATGCAGTGCTCAGAAGGAAGCAGGGAAGACAGAAGGATGCTAAGGACTGCAAAGAAAATCCACGTACGTTAACAGAGAGTAAGAAATTTTGGTACAGAGTTTAATGTTATTTTTGGCACTAGTAAAGTAAATGTTCATCTGTGAGTTTTGTTAACTGAATGTTTAAACAGCAGGGGTAGTCTAATGTTGATGTATATCTCCTTGGTGGGACTTTCCCCATTCTTTTTTGGGCTCTGGATTTAATAATAGTCATGTTCTTGTCACATATTTTAGATAATGGTCATCATATTTGCCTGTCTCTGTAGGGACACTGTGAAAATTAATTAGCTAGTGTTTATAAAGGAAGACACTTGATTCCCCTTTCTCTGACTAATTACTCTCTGAATACCTGTACTGATTTAGCAGGAGTGTTCCCAGTATGGGAAGATGTCTTGCAGGGAGAAGAGAATCCAAGTCTGGCCAGAAGTGCCTTTGGGATGGCACATGTTGCTGGTTTCCCAGCCAGCTCCAAGGAGTATATTGACAAATATCTGATATTTGGATCCCTCCACTTCTTTTTTCCAGACCTGATTATCTCCATGGTTTGTTAGACCAAATAAAACATGACTTGAGGAGGAAATTCTCAAGTTTCAGGGTCTGAACATTGGAGAAGGCAGTATCTATTGTATGCTGTTTTATGTATGAGTGCGTGTGTTTGGGTGCATAGATAATGTTTGTACATGTCAGATCAGGAGAAATGTATTCCAATATGTATATTTTTTTCCTGATCTAACAAGTACAAACTTCATCTGGTGGTAGTTTGTAATTGTATTTAATAAGGGGATGGCCTGTAGCCAAGCACCCAGAGATCCCAGCACCTCTGGGTTTGGGAATGAAGCGGGTTCCAGTCAGCGCTCTGTGGTGCAGACCCTGCCGCCTGCTCCATCCTGGCGAGGGCTCTGGCATCACTGCAGGTGACACTGCAGCTCCAACTGGACTTTCTGATTAGAGAAACTGGAGCTTCAGGCAAAAACTGGGCCAGAAGAATGTGAGCTGAGAGGAAAAATCTAATGACTCAGCAACCACCAGGTAATGCAGTGCCCCAAGTTCAGCTTTTGAACCTGCTGTTCAGATAACAACAGCAGCTGAACATCGCAGCCCAGATTGAAAACCCTCCCCAGACCTGTGCAGAACTAGCCTGTCCTGAGGCCAAACCACCATGCTTTAGCTTGCTGCCTGACTCAAAGGCAGCTTGCCGCAGCCACCTCGCTGCTATCAGTACAGATGCATAGCTCCTCTGAGCAAAGGATGAAAAGCCCTGCATTGGCACTGAGGAGTTGGAGAGCTAGCAGCAGGCAGTGGTGTAAAGGGCGGGCTGTCAGACCGGGACATCCCTAGTTTCATGGTTTGCAGTGCTCCAAGACCATAGTTCAGATCAGAAAGCATACGGAGCAAGCAGACCAGCTCCTTTACCCAGTGCCAGAAGTCTCAAATCTCATCCTTTTCTTATCACAAGGCTCTGAATTGAAGGAAAGTTTATCCAAGGCCAGGTACAGAATGGAGGATACGCATTTCTGCCTGTTATGACTCAGAGGCAAAGTAGCAGCTTTGGTCTGGTGGAGGTGGAGCTGGGTATATGTTGCAGCCCAAGTATAATAAAGGTCTGGAGGCTATAAGTGGGGAAAACCATTCAGAGTCCTGACTTGGAAAAGCTCTTAAAAAAAATAAATAAAAAGAGCTCTTTGCCTCAAGCCACAGAGCCTCCCAAATCTCAGTTGGTTCCCAGAATTCAGACACCAGTTTTCCTACGAGAAATGAACACACACACAGTTCATTTTAATAAGGATTGAATTGGCAGCTGCGTGGAGTATTAGTTGCAAGAACATAATAGACATGGTGGAGGGAGACTTTAGGCTGTAAAAAGTGACTACAGGGATGTCTTGTCACTCCTGGAGTCCTGTTCCTTTGGCTTCTTCCAAGCAGTTGTGCAGCAGAAATGTATCATCTGGGGGAGGTGAACACGTGAATGTCATTTTGGTGGGACAGTACTGCTCTTGAGGATTTTGCTGCTTCTTAGATTGCTCTAAGGGTTGTGTTTTGCTGCAGCTTTCAGAGATACCTTTGCTTTGTAGGCCTTTCTCATAACCGCTCTGCATGTCCGAATGTACCCCAAGTGTTGATACCTGACAGCACAGCATGGGTTTTTTTGTGTGACTCTTGCAGTGTTGCCTCATTTAAGAGTAATGTGGCATCATCCCAGCCTTACAGACTCAAGGGTCAGATGTTGTGATGACTCGGTTGTGTCAGGACATTTCTCCCTGCAGAAAATCTGAGCATATGTGTGAACACACAGGTTTTCATGGTTTATTCTTCTTTAAGTAGCCTGAAATCTTTGAGGGTCCCTGACTGGATGTGGGGAAAGCGTACACCTGACTCAGTTTTAATTTTCTTTGGGACTTAATGGCTTTGCCTGATGGAGCAAGATGTGTGTTATAGCTGAAAGGCCTTAGATGAGAGTATTTCTGTGCAGCTGAGCACAGAAGCTTTACTGAAACCACATATACAGTGTTTGGGGCACATTGGTGGTGATGTGCAAATGAAAAAATTGAAGTTCAGAGAATGTAAGGTCATGGCATCAGAGGAAGAACCTGGAAACTCTGAGTTTCAGCACCTTTGGCAGCGTGGAAGAAAAGAAACTGAAGTTGCTGGTTCTCCCTTTTTGGCCACTAAGCATGACTGCTTGTATTGTACTGCTGCAGCAAAGTGTCTTCACCAGAGGTGGTCCCCTACGTAGCCTGGATAAACCACTGAGGATTAAACCACAACAAAATATCCTCGTCACTATGTCTGCAGATCTGGAGGGGAAAGAAATGAGGGATAGAAACAATGGATGTTTTTTGCTGGTTGCCAAGATTTATAACTATGATTATGATGATGATGAGTAGCTGAAGGAATGTTGCTCTCATTGTAAACCACTGATCTCCTGATGCTCATCAGTAGAATTTCAGCTCTTAGATGTTTTTAGCACTGGGGTGTTTTCTATCCTTATCCAAGCGGTTTATTTAATACAGCTGCAGACAAAATCTCAGAATGGTGGCTTCCAGCTGCAGAGCCTGCAAGCCCCCTCCCAAAACCCTCCCTCGAGCAGCTGCCATGCTGAGAGCCCAGCATGGGGGGAGTGGGGAGGAGGAGGAGGAGAAGGAGGAGGAGAAGCAGCAGATGTCACTGTGTGACATATCTTGTTTATCTTTTATTTATTGCAGGTACTTATACAGGGCAAGTCTCTCTGCTCCCTGCTCACAACTTCGCGGCAGTGGCGGGGGCCCCCCGCCCCGCCCAGGGCCGCGGGGGG
>NW_010196315.1:76349-81079 GCF_000695765.1 Mesitornis unicolor
CAGGCAGAGGCAGAAGGAAGGCAAGGGAAGGGGCATTAATAATGCAGCACAATGTATTTATCAACATTGTCAAGTTGAGCCTCAGATCAAGTTTAACGGGTAAAGAAGGGCCTTTGAATTCCCGCCATACAACACATTAAGGTTCAGATAACTTGATTTCGCAAAATAAGTGAGTCCGAGAGGCTGAAACCGGGGAACTCTGTGTACAAAATGCAGCTCTGTTTTTTTTTCCCTTTTTATCCCCCCCCTTGTGTCACCAGTGGGGAATTTGAGGTGGAAGGAGACTTGCCTGAAGAAGATTAGTTGGTCACGAACACACTTCTCTCCTCCCTCCGCTTCATGGTTCTCCCACACTGAGGGGCTGCCGCCTCGTGCGGGGAAGGGTTGTTTCTGTATTTCTCATGCAACTTTTGGCACTTCTTTGGTGTTCACCATCATTTGTAATTGTCAAGGCAAAAGTAATAATTCCAACTCAGTGAGCCCGGGCAGCTGGATGAACATTATTTCAGCTACTTAAATTAAAGCCTCTGCTGGGCTTTCGTGAGCACCAGCTCCAGTGGGGCCAGGCAATGAGCCACGTGCCATTTTGGTGCCCCCAGAAACGTCAAAGCTGCATTTGATGGTGCTGTTGGAGACTGAGGAGCTCTGCAGCATTCCTGGGCATTGCTCCTACCCCTCTGCCGGCACCAGGGAGCAGAACTCGGTGGAGATGAATGACCCTGAAGTAAGTCCCTTCCCGGCTGATCCTAATTTTCCCCTTTCTCCCCTGGCTTTGTGTGGTCCTTTCTCCATCACAGGCTGCCGTGCAGCCATCGCTCCTGGTGTCACTTGCAAGTCAGTGGCTCCCCAACCTCATCACAGGTAGGCACGGGGTATGGCACAGCTCCTGGGGATGGCCTGAAGCAGCCCTGCCTGCATCCCTGTGTTTATTTATTTTCTGTATTTATTTGAGTGCTGGACTGGGACTCAAAGGATATGGTCTGCCACAAACTCATTGAGCTGTTTTGAACAAGTCACTAGGGCTGGGTTTTTTTTTAAATCACATAGCAATGGCTCAGCTCTTTCGCTGTTTGAAAAAAAACCTGACAGTAAGTCCCAAATAACATCAAGGGGCGGGGAGGAAAGAAGCGAAGTGCGAGTTAAATTAGCATAGAGGACTTCAGAAACCCCCACCCTTCGTGTTCCTATTTTTGTCTCTGTGCAATGGGAGTGACGTTTCCTTACAGTACAGAGAGCCCTGAAACTTAGACCACCGATAGCTGCCGTGGCTTTGCCACAATGTGCACATGAATAACTTTGGTATTGTTTTATATAGAAAAGAGTGTTCATATTCTGTTTTTAAGGAGAGTTGCTCATAACCTAGACAGGCTGTGTGGTTTGAGTCCTGGACACAAACATCCCCACGCCTCATCTCTTTGACATTAAACCTTGGTTCATCCCCTGGGTTTTGGGAGGCAGGTGCCGGTCCTGGGCTCTGAGGTTAGGAACTCATCCGCAGCCACTTGCCCACAGGTTCATTGAGGCATAACTCAGGGGACATTTATTTACCAATAGCAATTTTTTTCAGTGCAAACAGTAATTGCAGAAGAAAAAGAAAAGCAAACTAGTAAAGCTAGGCGGAAGCCAGGCTGGCCCTTGTATTATGTGCGATACTGGTTTATAGCCTTGTTTTTTAAATATCTGTGCAATGACACCCTGTTGTGTGTATGTGTGTAAAATTAAAATAGGTTTGTTATTCGATCTGCATTTTAAGTGCCTAACCTCTCCATCTTGAAGACATCTTTCTGCTTTGTGGGAAAGCTCATACTCCTTAAATCTTTTTTTTTTTTTTTAATGGAGGGGGTGAAGTCCACAGGGAGTTTCGTGGGCAGTTCACACTGTCAACTCAGCATTTCTGCACACTCAAAAAACATAAGTCTTCACAGTCAAAAAAGGGAAAAAAATCCCCTGAAGAGATGATCTTAATTCTTAGCAATTCTTTTTTTATTTAAATGTGAAAGGTCTGGGCTTTTTTTTTTTTTTAATTCAAACAAATAAATATTTTCCAGAAAGCAAACATCATTCCACTCTGTCTACAGCACACAAGAAAAAGAGAGAAAAGACTACTTGACCCCAGGACAACACGATGCCTTTTCCCCCCCCCTTTCCCCTTGTCTGGTTGTGGTGCAGGAATGTGCAATCTGCAGTTGGAACTGGCAGATGCACAACTTTTGTTTGCAAAACTTACTTCATTATTCCCACTGTAGGGGTGGGCTGGCCAAAGATGTTTGGGATGCTGACGGTTTCTGGCCTTCCTGTTGAATCATCCGTATATTTGGCCTGGACCGAAGGAGCAGTAGCGTCACTAAGCTCGAATCCAGGGTCTTGGGAATGAGGGAGCAGCTGGCATGCTTTAACCATTGCTTTTTAGCACTAGTTCTCATTATCTCAGCATTATCGTGATTTTACTCCACCCCATCTCTTGGTTTTATTTTGTCATCTGCTGAGACTATAGACTCTTTGGTTTGAGGTCATCTCCTCACATGGAGAGTGGGGCAGAGATGGTTTTTACTGGAGCTTTAGATAGCACTATCACATTACAAATAACTATGATCTAATGTTATATATCACCCTAGAGCTAAAAATCCCAGCCGCCCACCAGTACTTAGCTATATTTTACTTCTGATGGCTTGTGCGGCACTGCACCTCCTGCCTGTATCATTCTAATGACTGTCTTCCCTTATTTACCTTCTCAGATCTCTGCTCTAGTCTGAAGCAATTCCCTTAAGGTTAAGGCAAAGGCTCCAGGGACAAAAATGATGTGTGATTTTGTAATTAAAGCCTGTATTAATGTATGTGAGATAGTCTGAGCAGCCTAAACTTTTGCATTTCTTTTGGAGCTCCTGAATGAGTTCTCATTTGTCTAGTAAGACAAAACATTTTTTCTTCATTTTCTAAAGTGTTTTTTTTTGTTTTCTTAATAGAAAACCCCAGTTCCACTGTGCCCAAAAATGGTATTTCTGTTTCCTTTGCAACCACCCGTGGGGTTTGAACCACAGACCTACAGCACTGTAGCAGAGGTCTCCATCGTGTGCAAATTAAAGGGATTAAAACCAAAGTTAGACGGAAGTGGAAAGCAGCAGCTCGGGGCCAGGTGTTAGAAATGGGGGTTTGATGCAGGGACACATCTCATCCCCTCCATGGCAATCCTCAGCTGATCCTGCTGTCTCCATGGGTCACCTTTTGTGTCCCCCTGTTGCTGATCAGGCTGCTGACCTTCCCAGTCTGTTGCCTGTCCCTTCCACATCTCAGCTGGAAACTTGCAATCCCAATGTCCCAGTACCACAGGACTGGCTCTCTCCACCTCTCTACCTCTCTGCTGTTATTCATCCCTTTAATAGTGCAAAACGTTTTGGGCTGTAGTTTCCATGAAGGATGCTATGCAGAATAAAGTTGGAGCTGTATATATGAAATTGTGAACTGTATTTCCTCTGCTGTATAACTCAAGATTATTAAATACAGATGTGGCTGGATGCAGTTATTAATATTGAGTAGACAATGCAATTTGTTTTTACCATTTTCTTTTGTTGATCCCTCTTTATTACTTCTCATTTCACTCGGAAACAGAGCATTTGATTCATGGCTTTGTGAGCACCGTAGCAGTGGGTCAGAGATGCAGGAGATGGAGAGGAGGTGAGGAGGTGTGATTTGAGTGTCTGTGACTCAAAGTGACCAACAAACTCCTGGAGGAGAGTTCAGTGCCTGTGAATACCATTAGATTGTTTATTTTATCTTACCTTCCTAGTATTTGATTTTTGCTAACAGTTAGAAATCTTGCATTTCTGAATCACGTTGGCTTGAGGTCTGAAGCACCGAAGAGCTCATTACTATGGCAAAGCTCAACTCCTTTGTGTCTCGTGACACTCCTACAATTCAGTGACCTGGGTGTTGGCCCTACGAAGGCCTCTGATCCTACCTTTCTGTTAGTATAGAGAGAAGGAAAAAAAAAAGAAAAAAGAAAAAAAGATGAGGCATTAAAATTAAAGTCTCATGACTGTAATGAAAAGGTTATTTCCCCTTCTCTTGCAAGTTAAGTTCAGTGCAATTGCAGCTCACTTTGTCCTGTCCATCTCATAGTCTCATTAGCTGCTGGGCCACAGAGGAATTGAGGAGAGAGAGCTGGGGGTTTTATCTGCATGCTGTTCCAGTGTGGAGGATTCAATGAGACGATGGCTTGTCATTTTTTATTAATGAGTTGGAGCCTGATTCATTATAGATGTGTGGAATGAGCTCGGTGTTGCTGCAGGGGGAGGGGAGGGACTCTGCCAATGAAGAGGTACCTCCACCACGGGTCTTCTCCTGCTTAGTCTTAAGCAAATTGGCTCACCAGTGGTGCTTGCCAGCGTGCTACAGGGCAGCTGAGTTAGCGTGTGGCTTTGGTTTCTCTCTGCCCGAGCCCGCGTGTTTCAGCATATGACAAGTAGCCCCAGAGGAGAAACGAGTATTTAGCGATGCTCAACAATTAGACATTACAAAGAGGTTTCTAAGGGACTGTCCCCTAGGGCCTGGCTGGCTGGCAGGTTGGTGGCTGAGACAAAGGTTTCTAAAGTTTCTATTCAAGGGAGTAGATTGGTGTGGTGGAGAAAATCATGTTCTTGGCAGGAGAAGCAAGCAGTTGTGTGTCTTTCAGCCCTTCCTTGCATACTGGTGGCATAAATAATGCATTTGTGTGTGTGTGTGTATATATATAT
>NW_010196316.1:0-282 GCF_000695765.1 Mesitornis unicolor
GGTTGGGGAGTTGCATATTTACACCTTTCCCCAGAATAAGGTATGAAATTTTTTTTCAGGCCCTGCCAAGAAAGATTTCGTTAAAAATCGAGCAGGAGCTCGCTTTATTTTTGTAATTATTTTGGTTTTTTTGCAAGGCTATTTCGGGCGCAGCTCTTGCCGGAGGGAGGAAAGAGGCCGGTGCCACAGGTTTGATTTGTTTCTCCGCAGGCAAAAAAACTTCACTGGGGAAGGATGGAGCGGGGACCGGGACTCACCCCTGGCCGGCACAGGCACCGGCAC
>NW_010196317.1:0-2367 GCF_000695765.1 Mesitornis unicolor
TAAGTACACGTATAAGCGTTTAAACTGCAGCTCCCCACACCTGTGTGCCTTGTAAATACGGCGCCGTAATGACAATTTGGAAAGCTCAGGGTGGACAGACACATCGATCACAGAATCACAGAATCCCAGACCGTTAGGGTTTGGAAGGGACCTCCAAAGCTCATCCAGTCCAATCCCCCTGCCGGAGCAGGAACACCCAGATGAGGTTACACAGGAAGGCGTCCAGGCGGGTTTTGAATGTCTGCAGAGAAGGAGACTCCACAACCTCTCTGGGCAGCCTGGGCCAGGGCTCTGGCACCCTCACTGAGAAGAAGTTTCTTCTCCAATTTCAGTGGAACCTCCTGTGTTCCAGTTTGTGTCCGTTACCCCTTGTCCTATCATTGTTTGTCACCGAGAAGAGCCTGGCTCCATCCTCGTGACACTCACCCTTTCAATATTTATAACCATGAATGAGGTCTCCCCTCAGTCTCCTCTTCTGCAAACTAAAGAGCCCCAGCTCCCTCAGCCGCTCCTCAGAAGGGAGATGCTCCACTCCCTTGATCATCTTTGTAGCCCTACGCTGGACTCTCTCCAGCAGTTCCTGTCCTTCTTGAACTGAGGGGCCCAGAACTGGATGCAATATTCCAGATGCGGTCTCACCAGGGCAGAGTAGAGGGGTCAATATTCCCCTCCAGCTGAAGAGCACTTCACCTTGATAAGCTTTCAAGTTCCCAGTCCTGCATTTAAATCCATTTATTGGTGGGATGGGTGCTGTACGGCGAATGAAACAGGGTTGGGCTGCTGACTTAACCTCTTGGGCAGCAGAAATGGAAAATACACGGAGTTTAAAGCCATTCCCATGGGGCAGGCGACCAGCGCCCATCTGCACCTTGCTAAGACACATCCAAAATCCCAGCTATTTACAAGGAAAGCAAAATCAGCAGCACCAACCCCTTGCCTGTTGCAACTCTACACATGAAACCACTGCCAAATTCTTCCTGTTTTCCCCCTAATTCTCCACCTGAACCCCTAGAAAGCACCTTTAAAGTCTGTTTTAGCTGATCCATCACTGCTGATTTCTAAGCCAAACGCAGAGCGCAGTGCCCGGTAGCAGCACATACGGAAAAGCTCAAGCCAGAGATCAGTGACTTTTGCAGGAAAGAAAAAGAAAATGACAATATTGAGACATTGTCTAAATATACATCACAGCCTGACCCACTTTTCTAACAGGGATAGAAATAATTCCTTTTATTTCCTGCCTAGCATTCAAATATTTCTAAGCTACTACGTAGCAGTGTCACCTGCCGGGAAAATTATTCTTAATCTTCTTCTTATTATTATATTATATTCTTATTCTTTTATATATATAAAGTTATCATTATTGCTATTATTATTGCTATTATTATTGGTATTATTATTATTATTATTATCATCATCATTAAGTTAAAACCAGCTTTGTGTGATGTGAACTTTCACTTGGTCCCGACATGGAAAAAAGGGATTTTTGCTGCAGACCCTCAGGTGCAGCTCATTAAAATGCTAAAGAAGTGCTATTTATTAACATTTCTTAATTATTTGCTTATTCTTAATTCATTGTTTATTCATATTCATTAAAATTAAAATACCAAATAATGAACTGAATGAATAAAATTCAATACAATGATAATGACGTCCCAAGATCCAGGTTGGGTTTTGTGAACCTGCAGAAAATATCGAACGCTTTAAAGAAGCTTTCTGGCCAAAGCGACACAAAGAAGGGCACGTAAATCAATATTCAAAGAGGAATCCAGGCAGGAACGTGCGGTTGGGGTTTATTTCCATCGATTTGTTGCTGCAACAGCTTTTACTGAATATTCGCAAGAGCTCCTGCAGGCAATAAAAGGCAACAAGTGGCACAGGTGGTTATTCTGCTTCTTGACATATCAATGCACCAAGTCACAACTAAGCATCCAAAACCAGGCTATTCTATACATTATATTTATTAATGAAACAGATTTTCAGCTAAGATAGAAATCTAATTATACCTTGATAAAGATACTGATAAGGAAACTCTTCTCAAGGAGGCCATGAGTACTACAAATAATGCAGTACCCACAGGAGCCCTCGCAAGCACTGAACATTAAATTTAAACTTGGGGAAACAAGACAAGCGTGGTCCTCTAGAAATAAAGTGTTTATGTTCATATCGTGTCAGGATACACTGCCCCAGAAATGCTCTCACGTGTTTCACCTTAGAGAATGAAAGCCATGTAAATATTGTTTGGCTTTAAGAGGGAGGACAAAGAAGAATTTAATTGAGGGGAGATGGAAGACTCCACAGAGCATCAACAATAAAAATAAGCCAACCTTTTTAATAGGATCGCAGAGTCATTGAGGTTGGAAGAGACCT
>NW_010196318.1:0-299 GCF_000695765.1 Mesitornis unicolor
CCCCCGCTCCCGGCCCCGGCCAGGATCGAAGTTTCTGGCAACAAAGGGAAATCGCGGGATCGATCGCGGCGGAGATTGAGAGACAAAGTGCGGGAATCCATCAGCGAGCCCGACCGACGGAGCCTGTAGCGCCTATAGACACCCCATAGACACCCCATAGACCCCATAGAACGTACAGACCCTGGCCCTACAGACCCTACAGACCCTATAGCGCCTCCAGAACCCGGCCCTATAGCTCCTATAGGCCCCATAGCACCTATAGAGCCCGGCTGCTACAGCCCCCGTAGCGCACATGGACC
>NW_010196318.1:340-1320 GCF_000695765.1 Mesitornis unicolor
GACATCCTATAGACCCTATAGAAGCCGCCCTTATAGCTCCTATA
This sequence comes from Mesitornis unicolor, assembly GCF_000695765.1. Taxonomy (NCBI): domain Eukaryota; kingdom Metazoa; phylum Chordata; class Aves; order Mesitornithiformes; family Mesitornithidae; genus Mesitornis; species Mesitornis unicolor. Next base: position 385 of record NW_010196318.1, read on the forward strand.
GATCCCATAGCTCCTGCAGACCCTATAGCACCTACAGAACCCGGCCCTATAGCTCCTATAGACCTCATAGCACCTATAGACCCCGGCTGCTACAGACCCTGTAGCGCATATGAACCCTATAGACCCCGGCCCTATAGAACCTATAGCGCCTGTGGATCCCGTAGCACCTACAGAACATACAGACCCGGCTCCTACAGACCCTATAGCATCTATAGACGTTGGCCCTACAGACCCGAGCTCCTATAGATCCTATAGCACCTGCAGACCCTGGCCCCTATAGACCTTATAGCGCCTATGGACCTGGCCCCTATAGTGTCTGTAGATCCCGGTCCTATAGACCCTACAGACCCTGCAGACCCGGGCCCCTGTAGTGTCTGGAGCACCTATAGACCCTGCCCCTGTAGTGGCTATAGACCCTACAGACCCCAGCCCTTATAGTGCCTATAGACCCTGCCCCTAGAGCACCTAGAGACCCTATAGACCTCGGCCCCTATGGTGCCTGTAGACCCTATAGACCCTATAGAACCGATAGCTCCCGGCCCTGTGGATCCTATAGACCTCAGCCTCTATAGACCCCAGTCTCTATAGTCCTCAGCCCCTATATCCCCTATAGCCTCTATAGCCTCCTATAGAACCCATGGACCCCATAGACCCCATAGATTTCATATGGCCCCAAACCTATGCACCCTTATAGACCTCCCACAACTCCACAGAGCCCCCAACCCTATAGCCCTATAGAACCCATAGCCCCATAGAACTCATAGTCCTATAGACCCTATAGCCCTTTAGACCCCGCCATAGACCTATAGACCCCCCCATAGCCCTATAGACCCCCCATAGCCCTATAGATCCTATAACCCTAGGGATCCCCATAACCCTATAGACCTCATAGCCCTATAGACCCCTCATAGCCCTATAGACCCCATAGCCCTATCC